>NC_063211.1:28014542-28019542 GCF_017589495.1 Alosa alosa | reverse complement strand
AAGAGAGACTTTTAAATCATTGAAGGTAAAGCTTCCACTTCCACCTCCACACACCCACATAGGTCCCCAAACACATCTGTGGTCTCTGTGAAGAAAAAGACACACAAAGAAGACCCAGACTTCAGGCCTTAGTCTATAGCCATAACTCTCAGCTCATTGTTAAGCAGCAAGGGATAAAGCCTAGACCGACGCTCTGAAGCCCCACGTCGGCCTCTGGGAGCGTCTCGCCTCCTTTTGTTGCTGCCGTGTGGGGGTTATCTGTCTCAGGCAGGGTGAAACAGAGAAGCGGCGGCGGCCATTGTGTGCCGGGGCTGATTGTGCCGGTGCCCTCCGTCAATAGTCTGGAGCCGAGAGAGAGAGAGAGAGAGAGAGAGAGAGAGAGAGAGAGAGAGAGAGAGAGAGAGAGAGAGAGAGATGGGACAGCCGGAGAGCCCGTAGAGTCTTGGCTCAAGAAGAGGTGGAATATTCTAGTTAAGGCACACAAAGGTTCGGAGGCCTCTGAGACAGCCTGTGATGGCGTGGGGGTTAGCTGGAAGATGAGGGGAAAATTAGGTTTGGGTGCGCAGTGTGTGTGTGGGTGTGTGTGTGTGTCTGTGTATGTGTCTATGTGTGTGTGTGTGTGTGTGTGTGTGTGTGTGTGTGTGTGTGTGTGTGTGTGTGAGAGAAAGAGACAGTTTTGTGACGATTACTGTTGATAGGTGTGCATTTTTTGATTTTTGCTGCCCACATGGATGGTGTATAAGTAAAATGTATTTGTATGTATGTGTGAGGTCTTTGTATCACTCAAAGACTATGTGTTACTGTGTAAGGCTTTTGTGTGTTCAGTGTGAGGAGTTGTGTGTGGCAGCTGTGTGGTTTGTATCCTGCCTGGTGGGGAGCTCCCTCACTCTCCACCTACCCCCTTTTCTCCTGCTTGTGCCGCACCTGTGAGAGCTGACCAGATTCGGAAATGGGTTTTATTCTCTCCCTCCTTCCCTTCCCCTTCCGTTATTATTATTTTTTCATCGCATGCTGTTTTCCCAGATCCCTTACATAAACTCTTCGCTGACTTTGTCTTTGTGCCTTATCCCTTTCAAAGTCAGCTGAGATTACAGGTAGAATACTGTGAGATTTGTTTCTGTGTCCCGGCCTGTTTTGGGAGCCTGGAGCTCTCGTCTCCATCAGACATTCCACCTAGAGGCTCGCCCAGGAAACATGATCTGAATGACGACTAGAGTGTATACTCCTCCACCCCAAAGCACCTATCCACTTCACTGATGTAAATGGAGGATTTAGAAATAGAGGGCTGTTTTAAGGTGAAAAAAATAACATTTTATGAAAAAAATGTCATAATCTCCCTCTACTATACAATCACGATAATGAAAACGTAACAAAAAAACCTGACCTTATTTTGAATCAACAGTTGTGAAATCACGTCCTTCATTTGTCAGTCAGAAATGGGACATTTGTCCTGTATGTTCTTTCTGCTATCTGATCCAGCCCACTATGGAAGTAGATTGGGCGTTTATTGTGCTGCATGCAGCGTTCCTTTGCCAGATCTTGGGGAAAGACTGTACAGCTGGAATAGCCACGCAACAGTGGCCCAAGATGGCCGCCCGCCCAGAATACTCCACGGCAATGATTTGACTCTGCCAAGCTTTGTGTAGTCGACACAAAGTCCAGAGCTTTTGGAGTCAGACTCTGAGGGGCTGAGGAGTGTTTGCATTTCACTACTCCAATCGAAACTTTCCCCCTTTTCCTGACTCTCTCAGTTACCATCCTGGCCCCTAAAGTGTTTTTTTAAGGAGTCATCGGAGCACTAGCTACAGATGCCCTGTCCAGAACAATCACTGTCCTGATCATTCAGAGCTGGGAGGAAGGGCAGAGGTGGTGTTGGGTGAATAATCACAGCAAGCCAGCCAGCTCCTGGCTCTCAGTGTCTGCAGGACAGTGCAGTGGGATTAGGGCTATCATCCCTTTATTGGGGATGAGGCAGGGTTGAAATCTGATGCTTGCATCACAGGTGATACGTCTGTCACACATGGTTGTATTTTTGTCATTGGGTTGGGGTGTGTGTGTGTGTGTGTGTGTGTGTGTGTGTGTGTGTGTGTGTGTGTGTGTGTGTGTGTGTGTGTGTGTGTGAGTGGGGAGGGGGACATTCATCTAATGGGTCTCTCGCTCATCCTCAGTGGTCCAAAGTGGCCTGTTAACTCACGTCCACCGACAGCCATCGCCATGACCACCAACAGCCATCGCCATGACAACAACTTATCTAATCAGAAGGTTATTGTGAGGTCAGTAGGAATACAGAGTTCAAGGCTCCCCCCACCTCTAACAAGCAGGCTACACCAGGCACAGAACTGAAGCGTTCCGTTCACAGAGCGCATTCTGCAGCCATTATCTTCCACTGTAATATATCAATGGAAGTGGCTGCACCAGATGTGATAGTGGCACATGCGTTTCTAAAACTATCTTAATGCTTCACAAAAAAGAGTACTTCAATTGTGCACCCAGTGCAGCCTGGCTGTAACTCACTTCCCCTCACTCCTTCATCTTTGGTCACAGTGGCAAACTCTTTGTCACTCCCTTTCTCACTCTGAGAGGCTGGGCTACATTCATTTCCACATGCGCTTCAGTTTATACGTTAGTATTTGTGTCAGTATAAGTATAAGTATATATACTTTTTTGATCCCGTAAGGGAAATTTGGTCTCTGCATTTAACCCAATCGGTGGATTAGTGAAACACAAAAAGCACACAGTGAACACACAGTGAGGTGAAGCACACACTAATCCCAGCGCAGTGAGCTGCCTGCTTCAACGGCGGCACTCGGGGAGCAGTGAGGGGTTAGGTGCCTTGCTCAAGGGCACTTCAGCCGCAGCCCACTGGTCGGGGTCTGTCAGCCACTGCACCCAACAGCTCAGTAGAAACATATGGAAGGCATGGGAATGCAGGTGGAGCAACCACTCTCATTTCATAGATGGTATCATGCAATTCCAAGCTAATGGCAGGATGCTGCTATTGATTATATGGCTGTTGTGTGTATGTGTGTATTCTTCACATTATGTGTGAGATTTTTAGGAGAGCTCTGTAAGTTTAATGTGTGTGTGTGTGTGTGTGTGTGGTGGGGGGGGTGTTTGTGTGTGTGAGTGTGTGTGCATATAAATGTGAGTACAGATGTGTGTGTGTGTGTGTGTGTGTGTAGAAACATGAGTCGAGTTTCTCTCTCTCACACATAGCATCTTCAAACCTCATATTCATTGATTCATGGAAATCAAGTTTGCAGGTTAACACGGGCACAGAGAATGTTCAAAGCCTCCCCACTGTATTAAAAGGAGAGGCATTCAATTGTAATGGCCTGTACAAGGCTTTTCCTGTACCTTTTAGCACAGCCGAAACGAATGCCTTATTGCATTTGCCGCCCTGGAAACACATTAAAGCCGGCTTCAGATACTCGCTTGGCCCCGGACTCCGCTCAGAAGTGCGAGGTTCGCGAGGCCTGAAAATTGCATCCGTTAAGCTCTTGAACCACGCCATCTGACCCCCCTCTGCAGCATTAGTACCCTCCCGCTAAAACATTATCCTCTGCTCTGAAGAGGAAGAGGAGGAGGAGGAGGAGGTGTGGAGGAAGGTGTCAAGGTTTCTAAGTGGAAAGTGTGGTGTGTGGCACAACAAATTAATATGGCAACAGATGCCACTACAATCGTCCCAGAAGAGGCGGGCGGAATATTAAAAACAGAATGGGCAGGATTTGTGGGAAGACAATGATAAACAAGTAGAATAATTCTCTCTCTCTCTCTCTCTCTCTCTCTCTCTCTCTCTCTCTCTCTCTCTCCTCTCGCTCTCTCTCTCGCTCTCTCTCTTTTCTCCTGTTGTAGTGTCATTTCTCTCAGTTCACTCATTATGTTTTTGCTTATATTCTTGGTTTCTCAGCAGAAGCTTCTGTCCAAAGTGGCTTACAATGAAATCAATAAAGATTGCATTAACATTAAAATGAACATATGGCCTAAAAAATAATAATATAATAACTAAATACAATTAAAAGAGAATTCCGGTGTGATATTGACTTAAAGTGTGTTGAAACACGATACCAGTAGCAGCAACTGGAATCCATGCATTTCCACGGAATTATTCTTGGAATCTGATCCCTTATCATACCTGTTCATTTGTACTCGTTGCTGGACTTATCGTGACTAAATTCAAGATGGCGGGGAACGGTAAACTTCCTTAAGGTACTGTCTGTATAAATCGTTTTGTAGATAAACTACCAGTGCTTTTTCAAAGTTCTCAGTGTCTCGTTTTAAATGTCAGGGCCCTCGGAAGTCTACCAATGAAGTGTGGAGCTACTTTGAGCCTCGTAAATGGTGTAAAACAGTGATTTATTTGCATGGCTAGGCCGATGCCCGAGGCACCACCTTGGAAAACCTGCTGGTAGCATCGGCTAACTTAGCCAGATTATTGCAGGGGACAAGCCGAGATGTTGAGACATAAGCACACCTCGGGTATCATGTTTAACTTTAGGTCAATATCACACCGAATTCTCCTTTAACAGAATTAACCATAAACATAAACAAACCATGACTCCAAGGAAAAAATAATTAAATAGTAACAAGTTCAACAGATAAGTCTTCAGACACTTTTTGAAGATCCCAAAACTATAGATAGAATGAAGGGCATCATTAAACTTCACAGTTTAGCAAATTGATATACAAGCAAATTGCAGCCAACAATTGGAACTACATAGGTGTGCAAATATCTAAAGGTTAATTGACGTTGTAAAGAGTGCAACACAAGGAAATTCAACCAACAGTGTTATAAATATAATCTGTGTTACATAGTATATGCATACGGTTAGCTGGTAATACATTTTCATTGTGTTCATTATGTATTATGTATGAAGGGGGATGCTACTGTAGCTTGTTGGTAAAAGTACCTCACTTATAAATGAAAGTATTTCTTTTTTTAATCCATTTTCCCTTCTAAACAATGGGCTTCTCCTGTAGTTGACTCCCTGACTTCCTGC
>NC_063211.1:28002042-28007042 GCF_017589495.1 Alosa alosa | reverse complement strand
GTGTGTGTGTGTGTGTGTTCAGAAGGAAGAGCTGAAAGTGTTACTTGGCTTTCGCCTTTCTCTCATTTTCTCCCCTCCCTCTCTCTCTTTCTCTCTCCCTTTCCCTCTCTCTCTCTGTCTGTCTATTGTTGTTCTACCAGCAACACCATCCCCATCCCCATCCCCAGCTGGTTGACTGTAATGGGCTTGTCTCCATCACAAAAGACCAAACTTGACTTTTGCCGGGGGGATGTCAATGACCGCTGCCAGATTGACGGACAGCGGCGGGCGTGTCACCGGCAGCGGTCTATGGGCAGAAGGCTAATTACCCGTTTTGGAGGGGAGTGAGGCTTGATTTAGGCGGGGCAGCCTTATCGAAGCGCCCACCTTTTCTCCCAGCATCGGCTTGATGGACACCAGGGCTACTAACAGCAACCCTCCGAGACGGAAAAAAGACAAGCAGGCCTGTTATCTGGGAATGAAAGCGCTTGTGAGTCCTGATAATCAGTCTTGTGAAGTGAAAGAAGAGAGGGATGTATAGAGAGAGAGAGAGAGAGAGAGAGAGAGAGAGAGAGAGAGAGAGAGAGAGAGAGAGAGAGAGAGAGAGAGAGAGAGAGAGGAGCGGAGAGGCGGACAGACGCCTTTCTCTGACGTGGCTGTGAGCTTGGCTGGAGAATAATGGACATAATTGGGAAGGGCGGATGACAAGAGAAAACGGGTGAGTGCACCAATGAGCTAATGAACGAACAAGCAGATGGTTTTGTGAGTGGAGGATAGAGGAGAGTAAAAATGAAAACAACATAAACTGTGGAGGGAAGAGGAGAGAGAGAGAGAGTTTGAAGAGAGGGTGAGACAAATAGTTGGTTTGTCATCACATCACCCTTCTAGATGGATTCCATAACACACACACACACACACACACACACACACACACACACACACACACACAAACATACACAGATACTAATAGTAATAAAACTTTGTGTGTTTTGATACAGATAAATTCAATAATTCAAAGTCTCTCTTTGTGCACTTATACACATCAGAGACTAGTAGTATGAGCATGTTTGTTTTATTGGAGAAGTATGTAGTGTGTGTGTGTGTGTGTGTGTGTGTGTGTGTGTGTGTGTGTGTGTGTGTGTGTGTGTGTGTGTGTTAGTGCATCTGTACATTGTGCCTGTATTGAAGAAGAGTTGTATTTTATGAGAGAGAAAAATATGGGGGTTCAGGCGTGTTGCCATCATGAATGATTTAAGTGTCAGGGTGAACATTCTGTTAGGCTTTGATTAGTGTATAGACTGAGACAAAGAGAAAGATAGATAGTTGCACAAAAGAAAGATTGACAGAGGGAGGGTAAAAGGGAGAGAGACAGAGAAAGAGATGGGTATAGAGCACTGAAGGGGAGGAGAGGAAATGGAGGAAGAGCAGGCAACACCCTGTAGAGAGATCTCACAGTGGAGCTTGTGGTCTTCCAGGTTCTTACCCTGCAGCCTGCTAGAACACAGACATTCATGAGAACTAGATGGAGAACAGAGCAAAATAAAAAACAGTGCAGAAGAGTAGGAGGGGATGGGGGTGGAGAAGGGGGTGTGAGTGGAGGAGAGAGCCTGTAAGAGAGGGGGTCTATGATCTAGGATGCAGGAAGTCAGAAGAGAGTGTAACTTCAGTATCTCACAACAGTGAATCATCTGCAGAGGAGCTTTAAGCTGCTTTCAGAAACACAGGCCTGACTCGAACACTGTCTTGCTGAGCGGTGCAGTCTATAACATAAAGATACTGTGTTTTGAATGCTATTTTCTCACACACAAACACACACACACACACTCACACACACACACACACACACACACACACACAAACACACACACACACAAACACATATAAAAGCACGCACTCTGGCCATCCGACACCCGTCCCTCCTGTGGATTTATCCTTGTCACGCCGATTTAAAAAAAGTGGGGAAAAAACCCAATTGAACACCTCCGACTCTGGTGCCACCGCCAGCATACCAGCGTCACCCCTCTTCCCCGTAAAAAAAAGCTGCGTCAGGAAGAACCCAGGCGAGGAGAGGAGAGAAGTGGAGAGGCAGTGGAGACCCGAGGCTTTTGGTATGGCCGCCATGAGCTTACATTCTACCCCCACCCCCCCCCCTCTCTCTCTCTCTCTCTCTCTCTCTCTCTCTCTTCTCCCCTCTCACTCTCTCTCTTCTCCCCCCCCACCCTCTCTCTCTCTTCTCCCCTCTCACTCTCTCTCTGTCTCCTCCCCTCTCACCCTGATGTCTTCTCTGGAAGTGGGCAGCGTGCCACAGGGGTCCGTCTCTGTTTTTTCTGCCGAGGCAGCAGACATGTGTTTATGTGTGTGTGTGTGTGTGTGTGTGTGTGTGTGTGTGTGTGTGCGGGCACGGCACGCCAAGGCCACTCTCTCCGCTAAAGCGCTTCTCGGGGTGTCTTCTCTGGAGGACGTTTGCATTAGCACTGGTATTGGCTTGGTGTTGGTATTGTGGCTTTTCTCCTATGGTGTGTGTGTGTGTGTGTGTGTGTGTGTGTGTGTGCATGCAACAGAGTGTGTGTGCATGTGTTAGTGAAAAATGTGTGCTGTTTATGTACATCTGAGCCTTTCATGCTTGTGCTATGCCCATCTACAATGCTACAAACACTATCATGTCTGCTCACAGTCATTTTAATGGCCACCTGAGCATTGTAGTCGTGCTTTGGAAAAATGAGCCAAGCTCTGTAGAAGCCTCTCTCCATGGCAATAAACCCTGTCACCTCTCCAGCCACATTCCTCCACCATCCTCTCTCTCTCTCTCTCTCTCTCTCTCTCTCTTTCTCTCTGTCCCTGCCTGTGGAAATGGATCCATAAATCCTGCTCCATCCGAGGGCACAGTGCTGGTTTGGACCCTCCTTAGTGTGGAGCCAATTCCTGCTCCCCAATGACCCAGAGAGCGCCTATAAGCCCAGGGCTGGACAGAAACCCATTACCTCAGAAACCTCGCACTATTTCCTGCACAGACCATTTGTGTGTGTGTGTGTGTGTGTGTGTGTGTGTGTGTGTGTGTGTGTGTGTGTGTGTGTGTGTGTGTGTGTGTTTGTGTTTGTACTTTTTCACTTTTGTGTGATTGTGTCAAAATCAGGTTGTGTACTTATATGTGGTCGTATAAACATATTTTACGTGCTGGATTGTGTATGCGCTGATTTTGTGAGTGTATTCATCTTTGTGTGTGTGTGTGTGTGTGTGTGTGTGTGTGTGTGTGTGTGTGTGTGTGTGTGTGAGAGTGAGTGTGTCTGTGAGTGAATGTGTTCAATAAATGTTGCACTTGCCTGCCCTCTCAAATCCGTTCTTGTTTAGCTCAGAGGTCAGAAGTTTACAGCTCCTCTATTTTTCTCCTGGAAGCTGAACCGCCTCCTAAAAATACCTCAAAAGCACATGTTGACTTATTATTCTCCCCACGTTGTTTATTTTTATGTTGCATTGTTGTCGTCTTTTGCTTGCCATAGTGTTGGTTTACATGGTGCAGGTCACCTCTGCATTGCTGCTGATCCAGCACGCCTGATAAATTCCTGCCTGTTCATCAGCAGAGTAATTAGTTGATGAGATCAAATTAAATGAGTAACGAGACCTAATTAACTGTTAAGTCGTACATTTTCACATTCGCCCCGTTGTTTTTTTTCCCTTTCAACACTCCACGCAATACGCATTTGTTTTGAGTCAGCGCTGGGATGTGAATCTTGAATGTGCTCCACCCTGTTCCTTTGTCAGGGATGTCTGCATGCTATCTGTACCCGCTGTGCAGGGGATGAAAAAAGAAAAACGGCCGATCTCTACACCATTAGGCACGGCTTCACAGCAGCGGCCTGCCTGTGGTTAGTCCCATCCAGATGAGTTAAGTGCTAGCTGGAGAGCGGTGCAGTGCAGTGGTGGTGGGGAGGCTTGCCTTGAGGCCTGCCGCTCCTGCTGAGCTCAGATCAGACACGCTGCGCCACGGCGCGCCGGGTGTCCTTGAACCGACCCCTAATGTCACAAGCGCAGGTCTTCTCATCCATTACCGAGGAAGGAGATGTGGGGGGACAGTCATGAAGGAGGGATGGAGAGGTAAGGAGTTGAAGTGTGTGTGTGTGTGTGCAGCGGGTAGTATTGTTGACATCGCCTGGAGCAAATCAATTCCATTTTTGCTGGGCGCCATGAGAAGGGGAGTGGATTTTGTGACCCTACCATCCCCCACCCTCCTCGCGTCCATGGAAACCAAGTTACAGCGTCCAATCGATGTTTGCACACCATGCTTTTTATGGGATGGGTGGTGCGATGTGCTGGACACAGAGAGTGGACAATAAGGTAGTCTTGGACAACACTTGCAATGGAATTGTGAGTTAGTACAAGATAAATGTCACTAGTGAGTCTCTCGGATTAACCTACCCCGCCCAAGAACCCTGTGCTCTCACAACTCGCCCCATTCACACACACACACACACACACACACACACACACACACACACACACACACACACACACACACACACACACACACACACATACACACACACACACACACACACACACACACACACACACACACACACACGTGCATCTACCCCCACCAGTCCTGTCAGACAGCAAATGACAAAAGTGTTGCCTCTGAAATAAATAAATAACCATCTTAAAAGTAGCCCTGCAAGCCACAAAGTATGTGCGTGAGAGAGAAAGAGGGGGGGGGGGGTGCTGAGAAGAAGAAAGAAAGAAAGGAAGATGCTGTTAAGGGCTGAACAATGCTGTCAGAGGAAAAGAGTAAGGGGTAGGATGCATTGGGTGCGACATCAAAGCCAGAAACAGAAGAAATGTCTGCTCCTGGCTATTTGATTCATTTTGCTACTTAAGGTCAGGTAGAAATGTGCTCCCTTTGCTTTTTCTTCTGCCTTTTTTAACAAGGGTGGGGGTGGTAGTGAGGAGCATGCGTATGTGGGGTGTTTGTCCTCTGTTTTCCGGAGAAAGTTTTCTTTGGTCGCTGCATTTGTGCAGATCTCTGT
>NC_063211.1:27979542-27997042 GCF_017589495.1 Alosa alosa | reverse complement strand
AAGTCTGTAGTGAAGTCTGTGTAGGGTTTTCCAGCCCATTTCTTTTTACGAGACACCCTGCTCACTTGAGACCTCTGCTGGTTGTTGCAGCGCCGTGCAGCATCACTGGAAAAATACAAATTAAAGTCGCTTGATGTCGCGTGGATTCGCAGCGGACCGCCAGGAAGCTGGCCAAGTCGAAGCACTGCCCACTGTAGGAGCAAGTACCGCATTCTATTTAGGGCTGCAGCTATCGATTCTTTTGTAATCGATTAATCTAGCACTTTATAGATCGATTAATCGATTAATCGGATAATTTTTGCCTTTTTAAACAACCAAAACAAATAATGCATAACGAAAATGACATGGCTGTAAAATGATCAAGCAATTGGCACAGAGGTATTTATTCTAACTCCAACATCAGGCTACGAAACTAAGCCCATTTATTGCAATTTACCCATTTAGTGTTTATAAGTGCCAGTGCCAACAATTAAATAATGTTTAAAATGCTCTCAGTAAAATTGCAGCCTCTTGTGCATGACTTAGCTGGGCGAACAAAGCTGTCCATACTATGTTGTGAAGTGCTGGGAGGGAGAAGAGGGAAAGCAATTTAATGTATTATATGTACAAGTTTCATGCTGTAATCTAAACCTGACATCAAAGTAAATAGGCCTATCTGTTTTATGTAGATTTCTACACCTGCAGCACTTACCATTAGGCTACTAACAAATAATTTTACAATTAGGCTACTCAAAAATAGCCTACCATTAGGCTACTAACAAATATTTTTACTATTAGGCTACTAAAAAATAATTTATGGGGTGAGCCTATTTGCTATGGTAACCTAGCAACCTGTGTGTGTGTGTGTGTGCACACGTGCGGTGCGTGAGGGAAGATGAGGGTGCATGCATGTGTGTACAGTATAAGAAGGGGTTCTTTTTTAGGCATACTGTCTTGCAATTGAACGTGAATAAGTTTACTAGTTAAAAACATCAAAGCTAAACATTATATCACGACGTCGCTACAAATACAGTATGTGATTAAAATCAGCCAACATCAATGTAGCTAGGCTATAGGCTACGTAGATAAATGATGGATAGGTAGATAGCTAGATAGATTGATAGATGGCCTACTTTATTGACGCTTGGTGAAACAGCATGGAGTGGATGTTTTCGGTTCAGATGCTTGTTCTTTTCCTTTTTGAGTATGTAATGATCCCAAAACTACTTGAAAACTTCAGACATTCTCTGCCATTTATGGACATCTTGACTCAGCCATCGCGCCAGCTAAATTCAGAATGTATCACGATTCACGCTAGTGGTGTGCTTCCTGAACAACGGTCCGCGTGGAACAATCAGATCCCTGCGCATATAGTGCGCGTCATAGGAATTTAACGAGGCTTCGAGGCAGGGTTTTTGTAATTTTGTAATCGAGTTATTCGAGTAACTCGATGAATCGTTTCAGCCCTAATTCTATTGACACAGTCATTACCAAGGACACACACACACACACACACACAGATTCACACACCCCGAGAGGTACACACACAAACACATGCCAGGACCCGGTACTAGTGAAGCATCCCTTTCATTACTTAGCATTGCCAGGGGTTTTGGCTTTAAACCCCCAAGGCCAGCCATCTCAGCAGGAGTAGTGTGGAAGATTACTACTCTCTCTCTCTCTCTCTCTCTCTTTCCCCTTTGTGTGTGTGTGTGTGTGTGTGTGTGTATGTGTGTGTGTGTGTGTTTGAGTGTGTGTGTGTGTGTGTGCGTATACGTGTTTGTGTTGGTGTGCATGTGTGTGTGTCTGGACAGACCAAGAGAGAGCAATATTATCTGATCTTCCCTGCACTGATGGAGATGGATTTCTCCCCCGCTTAAAATGCTGGCACTCCTAGCACTAGTACCCACTAGTATCCTTCCTCTCACACACACATACAGCACACACACACACACACACACACACACACACACACACACACACACACCACCCAGAGAGGGTAACACAGGCTGAAGCTGCCCGAGCTGATTGCATCCACTGTTCTGCACTCGTTTAATTTGGGTCTTCCTTGCTATCGGCAGAGGGCTCCATTTTTGTTTAAGCGGCGCGTAATCTAATCCTGCAAATGCACTGCTAATGCTAACAGTGAGTAAAAAATAAAAAAGTCTCTCTGCTTGATTCGGACATAATAGGACATAAGTGGAGGTTAAAGGATTGGCCACTTTTTGTGTGTGTGTGTGTGTGTGTGTGTGTGTGTGTGTGTGTGTGTGTGTGTGTGTCGAGGAGGGGGTGGTTGTGGAAGCTTTGCTGATTAATAAGGCACCATTCATCTGTTCCCCACACTTGAGCAGTGGTACAAGAATGTGTGGTGTGAAAGACTATCAATTAGCCTAAGAGTGCTTAACTATTAAAGCCTGCACCTGCAAGTCCGTGCTGGAAAGTAAAAGAAAGGAATGGAAAAAAGTGAAGCAATTAGTTTCAGATAAGATTAGGAACTGGAGGAGAACCAATAGATACCGTAAATGGTTGGACACACTGCCATTCAAAGAAATGAGAGAGAAGCAGAGAAAAAAGGCAGTAAAGTGGACAACATCAATTTGAGAGAAGGTGGTGTTGGAATATTGGAGGTTTAGAAGATTATTTTGACATAGCTCTCAACAACATAGCACTTAGATAAAAATGTCTTTGGTCTTTGGTTGTTAGGTTTGACGCAACAGGCTGAGTTTGAAGTCGGGAAAGATGAGAGAGGCAGGTGGAGAGGGGGAGGGTGGGGAGGTGTGTTTGGGGCCGATGAGGCACGGGGGCCTAATGCTGTGGGTGTTCAGGGGTGAGATCCAGGCCTGCTTTGGAAGCAGAAGCAAGAGTAGGTTGATCTCTCAGGACTCCATTGCAACAGCTTGGAGATGGAGGGAGAAATAGAGAGATAAAGAGAGATAGAGAGAGAGAGAGAGAGAGAGAGAGAGGAAAATGAGGTAAGGAAAGTCAACTGAGACAGAGAGAAAAAGAGAGAAAGAATGAAAGATATATAGAGAGAGAAATAGTGAGATAAACAGAGATAGCAAGAGAGAGAGAGAGAGAGAGAGAGAGAATAAAAAAAGGCCTCTGGCAGCATTGCCCTTGAGCTGGCCTGTGAAGTGCTGGTGGGTGGAGGGGCTTTCTATTGACACTGTGGCTGACGAGGTGCTGGGATGACGGGGTGCTGGGTGGGCACATACTGTGCTCGGGGCTCCCCGTGTTCCCCTACAGCTGTTTGCTTTAAGATGGAGAGTTCATCAGCAGCACACGCACACACTGAAGGACACATTCAGTATCCTTACACAAGTAAGGATACTGAAACTAATATTTACACACACACACACACACACACACACACACACATCTCCAACCTCAAGAACTATTGCAAATGTGTGTGTGTGTGTGTGTGTGTGTGTGTGTGTGTGTGTGTGTGTGTGTGTTTAAATATTAGTTTCAGTATCCTTACTCCTTTAGTAGATTCTTTAAGTCAGTATTTGTGTGTCCTTCAGTGGCCTCATTAGTTACAGTATATGTGTCCATGTATATTCTGCCTCTAACCAATGAAGACAGGAAAGTTTTGTATCACAAGTGAGAGACAGAAGAGCACCCACACATGGGTGTGTGTGTGTGTGTGTGTGTGTGTGTGTGTGTGTGTGTGTGTGTGTGTGTGTTTTGTCTCGCTCTATAGGAATGGAAGTGACAGAAGAAAGGGCCCTACAGGAATAGGCAGAAGCCCTGAGAGAGCTCTGAGGGGGTTGCCAAGGTGATCAAAGCAAAGTGGATGAGCGTAGGGTTGGGTCACTGAGCACCCAAAATAGAAGTGTGAACTAGGACTCCCTACTATTTATTATGTTGTTCTATATACGCATGTAGATAGTGCATGGAAACGAGAGGTGTGGGATAATTGAACAGTGGGGAAAGGTAATCAGTGCTTTGCCCCAGCCATAAGTGAAAACTGCAAGTTTGTTTATAAAAAACAGGCCTACAGTTCCTCTAGAGGTTTTGGGAGATGTGTCATTGGGAAATATTCCCTATAGAAAAGAAGTTCCATAAACCGACAACAGGAAGTCAGAGTTAAATTGGAGTTGTGTTTTACACAAGAGAATACACTGGTGGTGCTGGCAATTTTGGAAACATTTTGCACATTTGATTATGAGCTGTTATCGACAGAAATTTTGAAATGGAAATGGTAACACTTTACTTGAAGGTATCTACATAAGAGTGACATGACACTCTCATGAAAACATGACATTGTCATGACATATGAACCCTAACCCTAACTTGTCATGACAAAAACTGAATGACACTAATGACAGTTATGTCATAACCGTTTTTGGCTTGTTTATAATGTTTATGACATGTTCATGACAGTGTCATGTCACTCTTATGTAGATACCTTGTCTAAGCCTAAGTCCTTGCAAACATTGCAATATGTTTCTAAAATATATTATAAAAAAAAACACTAATACAGTTAAGTTTATAATTCACAAAATATGAAACTTCTTTTCACTGATCTAACAGCAATTTTCCCAAGTGAACACATTGCGACTACAAGACGACAGATTAGTCGAGGTAAAGTTCAGCTTTGCCATTTTCTTTGAACTAATGTTGGAGCAGTTAATGTTAGCAGGTAGTGTAGCTCATGAAAGTCACCCTTAATTAGCCAAGGTCGCGCCGTGGGACATCTTCAGCATGCAGAGCTTAACAGGCCTTAGTATTCTCAGCTTTGGCCCGTCGTCACGGTGACCCCCACCGGAGGTTATGGGCGGATGGCTGTTGCTCTGCCCCGGGTGTTGCTTTGGTAACCACAAGGTGTTTGATCTGTGAGTTCACTGTTTGATCTTCTTCTACAGTGGAACCATTGCGAGAGGGCAGGAAAAGGAATGTAGCATTAGAGAGGGAGAAAGAGAGATGGAGCGAGGGAGGAAGAGTGAGAGAATGAAGGAAACCCTGTGCAAGGATGGATTGGATGATCAACTGAGATATGGAGCATATGAAGACTTGTTAAGAGAGCAATAGATATTGTAAATGTGATGGATGATGATTGTTCTCTGGTACTTAATTATTATTGCCTTCTTCTCTTAAGCCCAGTGAGCATACTATGGCATCATCAGCCAGGCAAGGAACACTCTGAGCCGAGCGTCAATTTTTAACTCCTCGCCTAGCATAAAATTAAAGGACATTATTAAATCCAGGATCTGCACAATAAAGGACAAATAATTATAGTCCCTTTAGGAGGTGCAGAAAGCTCTGGAGTGATACTCCTCTTCAGTCTGCGATCTTAATTAGATGCATTGCGCTATTTGGATAATAATTACGACTTCAAAGCCCTGGAATCAGTTGTGATGCGTTGTATTGAGATGCTGAAGCTGAATAAGTCAAGGTTCGGTCAAAATCCCGAACCCTCTCAACGGGCCCCTGTCCTCAGATGCCTGGAGGGTGCGGGGATTTGGGGTTGGGGAGGGTAGGTGGGGGACAGGGCAGTATGAAGTGTTAGGACCAGCTTCGCTGAGTACCCCTAGTGGCCCTAGCACACCTCTGCCAAAGCCACAAGCACAAACTCATTAATTAACTGTCAGGCTCTGGGCCTCAGTACAAAACACTTCAGTTTTGCTGGCTCCTTTAGTTTTGACACTTCAGTAAAGAAAGTGTGCCCCCCCCCACTCCCCCCACACAGAGATTAATTATTTATCTAATTATTTGTAAGTGTGGCTGCTGATGCAATAGCTGGAGTTTTATTGTAAATAAAACCTTTTCATCTCTGCCTTAGATACTGCTTGAGTGGAGCATAAGTGTCGGGTAGAGGCAAATGAATTGGTGGTTCCTGTGTGCAATAGAAGCTGCCACTTGGCACTGTCACCTGATTGAGCTAAGAGGCTTTATTGTTTGGGTGAGAGTGAGAGAGGGAATGAGAGAGGGGGAGAAAGAGAGAATGATAGAGAGATAGAGAATGTAGTTGTACAAACTATAAAAACGGTATGGTAGAGGAGGTCAGGTGTTATGGATGTACATATCAACAGCACACAGTTCCCCAGCCATCTGAAAAGGAAGGGTTAGAAAGGGAGACAGAGATAGAAGTGAAAGGATAGGCAGAGAGATAATGAGGCAATGAGGCAAATGAACAAATAACAGAGAGGGACAGAGAGAGAGAAAGAGAGAGAGGCCACACCTTGACCACTGTACAGGGCACGACACACACACACACACACACACACACACACACACACGCCATCCCTTCTGGAGGCTGACCTTTGGAGGTGTCAGGCTTCCCGAGTGAGCTGATGTCATGATAATGGCTGTTTGTTAAGATGCGAGTGGCTAATGAGCGCGGCTGACTCGGTCCCCTCGCGCGCTCCTCACCCGAGCTCTCTGCGGCTCCCCATGTTAATTAAAGTGGGCACAACTGTCTAAACATTAGCTCTTTATTCTATTTCCAGGATGCCTCATTATTTGAGCAGATGCTTAACTTTAAAGGGAGAAAGAGCGTCTCTAAACAATTGCGGATGGTGGAGTCTGGAGGGTTAGATGTACCCGGAGGTGACAGGGAGGGAACATGACGTGTTGTCTGCTGATGAGAGGCTTGTCTAGCTTTGAAGAGGGATTTAATCCACATCTAGAAGTACTCTCTCTCTTTCTTTCTCTATCTCTCTCTATCTACATACTCCTCCTCTACATACTTGCTGCACACTGTCCCCCCCCCCCCCCCCCCCCCCTTCATACACAGCACATTGTCTTCAGGATCTTCTCCAACACACATCCTCTACATACTTACAGCACACTGCCCCCACCTACCCACACACACACACTACACACACACAGTCACTGCTCCACTCCCCCCCCCCCCCCCCCCCCCCACACACAATACATCTGCACTGTCATCACTACATACATCATACATACAGTACTCTGCTTGCAATAGTAAGTCCCTTCACCATACTTGCAGTACACTGCCCCCACATACATACACAGCACATTATTTCATCAGGAAGCTTCTCCAACACACATCCCCAACATACTTACAGCACACTGCCCCCCCCAATACACAGCACATTTTCTCATGAGGAAGCTTCTCCAACACACATATTGCACACTGCCCTCTCCCCACATACACAGCACACTATCCCATCTCCCTTGTCATTCCCCCAACACACACACCAAGACCCCTGGCAGTTGGGTTAGCCCCTTGAGCCGTGGATCTGCCCAAGGTTTCTTCCTTAGTAAGGGAGTTTTTCCTTGCCCTTGTTGCGCTTGGGTGCTCCTTGTTGGTGCCCCCCCCAATCCCAATCTTCTCCCACCTTTCTTATGCAGCCCTTGCCACTTAATCTACTAAACCTCTCTTCTACTGCACTTTTACCCCCATAAATGCACAAATAGGCTGACACCAGACATAATTTCACTGCATTTCTTACATCCAGTAACTATATGCATGTGACAATAAACTTCCTTGTATCCTTGTATCCTTGTATCTCTCTCTCACTGAGTGTTTGTATTTGGATGAAACCTGGGAGAGGAAATAGCTCAGGTAGTAGCTGGAGAATGTGGGGATATTGCCCAAATTTGGCACAGCTGCAGTGGGTTGGGCTCTAGGATTGGCTACTTGCTGGGATGTGCCGCATGTGACAAAGGAAAAGAAAAGTGTGAGAGAGAGAGGTTCAAAATGAGAGAGCAAAGAAAGGAGCTCAGTGTGAGCTGCATATGAAAAAAGGACAGGGAAAGAGGGATATAGAAGATGAGGGAGAGAGATAGAGAAGGAAGGAATGAGCTGAGAGAAGGATAGGAGAGAGTGAGAGACACTCACAGAGATTGATGTAGCAGCAAGAGAAGTAAAGAAAGAGAGAGAGAGAGAGAGAGTGGCAGTCAAGGAGTCATCACATTATTAGGGAAGTGTTACCCTCCTCTCCAGCCCCTGGAAACCATTCCTTTTAGCTGCTGCCCTTCCTGACCTCCTGCTCTCCCTCCCTCCCTCCATGTCTCTCCATCGCTCCCTCTGCTGTTTATCAGTCTTCTCTCCTCCCCTCCCCTCCTCTCTCCCTCCCCTCCTCTCACCCCACTCACCCCTTTCCACCTCTCCTCTTCCCTTTCATCTTCTCTGCAGGAGAAATTGTCCATTTTTAAGGACAAAAGCCCTCTTGCTGCCTCCCTACTCACACTAGGACACACGCCGTCTTATTTCCAGCTGTGCAGAAAGTGCCGCATGGACTGTGGCCAGTGGATCTCTTATCCATCGCCTATATACTTACATCCTTCTTTTCCCCTCCTCTTTTTCTTCTTTCCCTCCACCACCCTCTGTCTAATTCGCCATGTCTCTCTCTTTCCACCTATTTATCTACCCACTAAATCTCAATCTTTTCCTCTGTCTTCTCCACACTCTTTCTCTCCTTCATCTTCTTTAGTCTCTCACTCCATTCTGTGGCGTTTCATTATAAAAAAGAGAAGGGGAAGATATAGGTCACAAAAAAATGCCTTTTTCGCATCTGAGGGTTTGTACTAATGCTTAAGCAAAGAGCTGCGCTAAAGTTCCTTCAATACAGTAAATCATGAAAAATTCAGTCTTTTTTTTGTCAGAGGCAGGCAAGGCAAACAGAGTGACAGAGGCCTGAGTTGCCCTGACAGCGGTTCTAATAAAGTGCACTGCCTCTCTGATGACTTGATTAAGGAGAGGGAGGGAAGTCTTCTTCCCTCATTAATTTAGGGCAGCCGTGTGTCCAAGCTTTAGTAAGACACATGGTGAAGGCTAAAGCAGATGAAACTCTGAGCAGCAGCTGACATGACAGCTTTAGTAATGTCAGTGGGGTAGATTGCATGTAGTTTAGTGGCACGCTGGAATGTGTGTTTGCAAGTGTGTGTGTGTGTGTGTGTGTGTGTGTGTGTACAGTCAATATGCTGACCCTTGAGCAAATAACAAAACTACTTTTACTCAAAGACAGAATGTTTTTTTTCTTCTAACCAGAGAAGGTTATAGCCTGGTCATTACCATCCTACGTACTTCCGCCCTAAATTTGATTTAGGTCTCACGTAGTCTGGCCCAACCCACAATATATGGCTCGGTTGTAGCTGAGCCATTCAGCGAACAGTTGAGTGATGACGTGGAACTTGCCTGCCGAGTTGCTTGTAGTCCAGCGAAGCTTGTAGTTCAACAGCATAGCAACAATGGCGACGGAGGGAAGAGACGCTTAGAAGCTATCCCGAAGTTGTCTCAACTCTCGAGGGCATCACGCATCAATTAAAGCAGGAACAAGAGGCTTGTCTTGTCAATTTTATAAATGGCAAGGACGTCGTATAACTCTCCTTCCAACTGGCTTTGGGAAAAGTTTGATTTATCAGATGGTGATAACTAAACCTAAACGCACATAAGTACTACATGCATCAGTACTTATCATGTTTTCAAATAAACGTTTGCTGCTCGTTATTCTCCCCCCTACTCTCAAATTACCTTTACAAAATCAATGTGGCATTGTTAGGCCTACTTAAGGAATGGAATGTAGCTACTAGCTAGCCTACCGAGCGGGGCTCAAGGCGAGGCGGTGTGTCTTGACGTGAGCTAGCGGTTAACGAGCGGGGCACAAGGCAAGGCTGCTGTGATTGTGCTTGACTGGGACTAGCGGTTACTGAGCTGGACTTAAGGTAAACTGCTCCGTGTTTGTGTTTGACAGACTGAGGCTAGCCTGTGGCCGAGCTGGGCTCAACCGTGCTTGTGGACAGTAACGTTAGCTAGTCACCGAGCATGGCTCAAGGTGAGGCTGCGTTGTTTTATGAGAACAACTGTTAGTTTAACCGAGCAAGCTCCAGGTTAAATAACACGTAGGTCGTCAGTACAATACTACTTATCCGAGAGTGTAGTCTGAACAGCCCGTGGAGAATGAAGTAAGCTCCGTAGATCCGACGAAGTCACCGGGCTGCGTAGAACAACAATTTTCTGATAAGCGGCGAGAAGAGATAAGAGGAAAACTGGCGTGTGACAAGAGCTGATATAATCTCGGTGACGTGGACGCTTTTGGTATTAACTCGGTCTGTGGCTGCTGGCAACAGAGATATATCCACTACAAAGAGACTGCCCTGGCGGTCAGATAGCCTACAAACTAGCCAGCAGTCTGTTTACTACTGAGAGCAGAAGTGGGAAGCGTAAGAGCCTGAACTCCGGCGCACAGCATACGTCATTACCAAACGTTGCTGATTGGTTAAGGGAACTCCAATGATTTTAAACCTCAAAATAAGCATCCGCCCATGACGGAGACAGATTCTTATTACATTGTTCCAGACTGTATGACGAAGAGAAACGTAGTCACAGGTGGTATGGACCAGGCTAAGAAGGTTAGCCCTCGCTTTTGAAATTTTAGGAGTGGAGAGCACACAAAATAACTTCCTCTTCCCGAGTTTCGATCTCCAGTCATTATTCCACAGTCAGTCACACAAGCTTGTTGCGCCAATTCAGTGAAGAGTTCAGTGGCCTCAGCTCAAGTAAACATGTGGAAAGTGGACCTCCAACCTGCCTTGAATATCAATGCCGATCGACCGGCTATTGAGCAAGCACACGTTCATTTGGTGGTCCATTCAAAATGAGCTCTCTAAGCGCCTCTTGAAATCTCCACTTCTCTGGAAAATATTTGTTTTGTGCAGATGTAGATCATAATTCATTGTTCGGTGCAATAATGCAGGTTAACCCATTTTGCTACCTAATGCTGTCATGTTACAATGAGGCTTATGGGAGGAATTATTGTTTTTTTCCTGTCTACCTGTTTTTTTTATAAATACATACATGAATAAACAAATGTTCTAGCTGCACACAGACAGCACACAGGCAACTACACACACATTCACACACACACAAATGCACAGTACAGCACAAGAGAAATCCCCTCTTCAAATTCACCCTCTCATGTTTTATGTGCTCCTGAAAGAGGAGCTCCATAAAAATGTCGTCCTCATTTAGATATGCAGTGAGTCATAAATGCCACGCTGTTGAAGGACTGGCCTGGATTGGCTAGATCAGAGGAGACACTTCATCTCTCTTTCCATCTCTCTTCCTCTTTCCCTCCATCCTTCTCTCTCTCTATCTCTCTCTCTCTCCCTCCTTCCAACTCACCTTCTGATTGATCACATTAGGAGGACTAATAGCTGAACTAGAGGCCCGTGAGGCCCATGAGAACATGTGTGGTCAAAGCTGGACTCTGTGAGCACTCCCACAGCAAATCACACATGCTTTTTCCTGCCTCTGATATCTCACAACTGCAATGGATGTCTGTGTGTGTGTGTGTGTGTGTGTGTGTGTGTGTGTGTGTGTGTGTGTCTATGTAAGTGTTTGTGCTATAAGGTGTGATGAAGGCCATGTGGCAGCTGAGGTACGGTGCATGAATGATAAAAGTCTACAGAGGCTCTGAGCAGGGTTATTATTCTTTCAGGCACCAGAAGGGTGACCTTTGTTAGCCAGCTCTGCTGTGGGACCTTGCTGGGTATGTGTGGTGAGCAATGTATGAGAGATTCTGAGTGAGAGAGAGAGTAGCCTGTGTTAGGCATGTCATTTGGCATGTATGAAGTGTTCCTACGCTGTCGTGGATAGACTGGTGTGTTTGTGTGTGTGTGTGTGTGTGTGTGTGTGTGTGTGCCGCAGCAGTGTGTGTGTGTGTGTGTGTGTGTGTGTGCGTGTGATATATGTCCCTGTAAGAGCTTCTATATTAAACCTCCTCAAGGCTCAGCCTCAGCCTCTTATTCCCTCCCTCCCTCTCTCAGAGAATGGGAGAGAGAGAGAGAGAGATGAGGGAAAAGATACATACTGAGAGAGAAGTAGTTAAAGAGAGAGATAGAGAGAGGGAGGTCATTCAAATAGATAGAAGTATATAGACATTAGCAAAAGAGAGATAGCAAGAGGGCGATGAGGAAGATTGTTACGCTATCGACTCCATCTATCATTGATACAGAGTATTGCATACAGAGAGAGAGAGAGAGAAGTAGTTAAAGAGAAAGAGCGATAACAGGATAGAGTGAGCAAGTGAGTAGTAGAGCAAGTAGCAGAGGGAGCACAGAGGGAAGAGTGAAAGAGAAGGAGAGAGAGAAGGGAAGAGAAGAAGAGAGAGAGGAGGGAGGGAAGAGAAGGAGAGAGAGAGAGAGGAGGGAGGTTTCTGTAGTAGATACTGTAACTATGACTGAAGGAGAGCCCAGTACAGCGCTACAGTACATTCATATGAGAGGAACAGAGTGAGCTGATCAGCCCTCCCTGTGCGTGCCCGCGCCCTAATGAGCAGTGGCGCTCGTTAGCTAACGAGCAGCGCTCAGCGATTGGTCGTCCAAGATGAGCTGCTCGTTAGCCTGCCATCAAGTGGATGTGGTTGTAATCTGCTGCGCCATCTCTGGTAATGACTGGGGCCATCTCCACCCCCACCCCCACCCACCCCGTAGAGCTCCACACTCCTCCCCAATGACTCAGCCCAGTTCACAACATCAGGGAAAACAAAAACAACAACTACGACAACAATAACAACAACAATAGATAGTTTGCCAGAGATAAGAGACCAAAACTGTGGCTTCACTCGACTCTAGGAGCCAGAGACTCTGAAATTGTGGTTTGTTTGAGAGGAGGCGGTTTGTTTGACACAAACTCAGAGAAGCTTGTGGGTGCCGGCACCGAAAGATTATTAATCCCATTGGATGGCAGCACAATGCAAACGCTTGTCAGATCAGGTCATTTTAATTGATTTATCTGGTCGGCACAGCCACGCAGTCAGGTCTATCTATCTTGCTTTGGGGTGCAATTTCAGAGGCTGCATCACCGTAGCTTGTGAAAGAAAATCAATGCTTATTTATCTTCTATTTTTTTATTATTCACCTGTGAATCATAGAATGTTCCATGTGTTTCTCAGTGTCTTAAGTGATAGTGATAGTGGATTACGCTGTCTCCTCTTAGGCAGCATCTCTAAGCGTCCCTCTTTCTTAGCTTCATTATTCTCATCAATTTGTTGGATGGCCCAGAGTTTGGAGTATTAAGTCTTTACGTGAATGTCAAGCAATAAAAAACATCTTCAGTACTCTTGAGAAGAAACAAATAAAATAAAGTCTTTCTGAGATATTTTACTCTTGTTAAAAATTGAGGTAGTAAAGGTGAGGCATCTACTTGTGTGTGTGTACAGTGTGTGTGTGTGTGTGTGTGTGTGTGTGTGTGTGTGTGTGTGTGTGTGTGTGTGTGTGTGTGTGTGTGTGTGTGTGTGTGTGTGTGTGTGTGTGTGTGTATTTGTGTACATGTGAGAATGTGTGTGTGTGTGTGAGAGAGTTCCAGAAAGCACATCCCCGCAGAGTGGCTTGCATGTTTCACGGTAGCGTCAACACAGGCTCAGAGTTAGCAGAAGCTGTACTGATGCGTGTGATTACACACTAGAAGCCTAATCTCCTCATTCCTGCCTCAAGGAGGACACAGAAAGAGTGAGAGAGAGACAAAGAAGAGAGAGAGAGAGAGAGAGAGAGAGAGATACAGAGACAGAGACAAAAAGAGAGAGATGTCGGATGAAAGATTCCGCATCGGTATCCAAAGAAAAGGCAGCAGGAGGCTTCCTCAGGCACACCAAGGCCCTCGGGAATGAGTCAGGGATCGCTGCTTCACACTTCAGTCCAAACTCCCACACAGAACAAAAAGCTGAGACTCGTCGAGCCAGCAGACTGGCTGTGTGTGTGTGTGTGTGTGTGTGTGAGGCTGAGGGGGTTTGGCTAGTTTTTCATGCGGCTTGCTAGAGAATGGGCGATCATTCTACTCCACGCGACTTGTCACGCTGCCGTGCGACCCATCAAAGAGGCTGTAAGTATCGGCCATTAGTGGGCTGGGTGATGATTCACAGTCACGCTTCAGCCAATCGCTCATGAGCACTCCATTCGATTGACAGCCCAGGAAGTCTCTGTGTGTGCGCGAGTGTTGGGGGGTGTATGAGGGAGTTCGGCGGGATTGGTAGCCATACCGTAGATGGCGGGGGTGGTTATAGGTAGAGCTTATGACTGCCACTTGGAGCTGTCATTGTGTCAGAGCTACGGCGGTACTTTTATGAGTCCTCAAGGCCATTACGGCCGGCACGGCGCACTGTCACGCCGGAGAATGGGCTTTTCACACGTGGTCACCTTCCAAATGCTAGCGTGCCGTGAGCGGCCCGTCGGGCTCTGAATGCCTGAGCAAAGTGCAACAATGGACTCTTTTATGGGAAATTCAATTTTGAATTCAATTGAAAGGAGTGTTGGCTACCCTCCCTGTCTCGTACACACTTTCACTCTCTCTGTTTCTCTCTCTCTCTATCCCCCTCTGTCTCCGACTCTCTCTTTCTCTCTCTCTCTCTCTTTCTCATTCCCTCTGACTCTCTCACTCTCTCTCTGACTCTCTATCTCTCTCTATCCCTATCCATCTCTCTCGCTCTCTCTTTCTCTCTCTCTTTCACTACCCCCTCTGCTCCTGAAGTCTGTCTTTACCTTTGTACTTCTCCTCAGGGTGGTGCTCACAGCTCACTGACAAGCTCCTGGTAGTTTGTTAAGTCATAATTTTCTCGCCTGTCGCTCAAGCCCAGCTCTCGGCCTGTCAATCATCCTGGCATTCCATCACCCCCACCACCCCCCTTCCCCAAATACCCTCCCACCCCCCATTTCTCCCCACTTCCTCTTTCCTAGGGACTGGGCTCCTGGATCAAGACTCTCCTCATGGGGGATCAGCCTGCTCCAAATCACATCACATTACCAGTACAGCATCTCAAGCGACAGCCCCCCCCATCTCTTCTTCTCACAAAAAAAACCAGCACAAGTTCTGCACAAATAGGCTAGATCTGAATCGTTCCCTGAGAATAAAAAGTGCTGACATCACCTCACCTGTCACTTCCCCTAGCCAAGAGGTGTGCAATCCCCCTGGGCTCACGTCTGGGCCTCTGCTGCAGCGCCAGATTGAACCCAAATAAAAACATGGAATCCTCTAGATGACTAGGACTAGAGCTTTGTCTCCCTGTCCTCGCCTGCAGCCATCTCCCATAAACAAGCTGTACAATGTGCCTTTATTCAGTGAATGCATTTTGTAATGGGATATTGACAAGCGCTGGGGTGAGAAAATAGCCGGGGCTGAGCAGCGAGAGGACCCCAGTGCGGCTGTAGAGACATCAGATTACAATGTGCCGCGGCGTAGGCGCTAGTGATTTTTGGTGCTTCGGTGGGGGGATGGCGGGTCTACAAGATGAGACTTGAGTTTTAATAGGTAGGCTGGGTCTGGAGTGTGTATGAGCCTGGATGACTAAAGTTGTAGTGTGTGTGTGTGTGTGTGTGTGTGTGTGTGTGTGTGTGTGTGTGTGTGTATGTGTGTGTGTGTGTGTGTGTGTGTGTGTGTGTGTGTGTGTGTGTGTGTGTGTGTGTGTGTGTGTGCTGTCTTGCCTTAAGATAATTCGTTGTTTGGCATTTAGTTGTTGTTTGCCTGTTTCCATGCATGGAAATTTGACTGTCTGTAATCTTTATGCATTGACACACACACACACACACACACACACACACATGTGAGAAAAGCTGGCACATGTCTTCAGTGAGTTGTATAGGCAACTATACAGTTGTGCATCTGTCTGTATTGATATGGCTGTGGACTATGGCCTTCTGAAATAGGCATTGCTTCTGGTCTGTATGCATTGGCCCCTGTGCCCCCAGAGAATGCTGGGCTGTAATACAATCCTTTCATAGGGGAAATCGGCAGCTTCCATCTCCATCAGTTTGGGACGGCGGCTGTGTGGGAGATAGCAGGGATACTGTGACATGTTCAATACTTCATTTCAATGCCTCAATACGTTGTTGGCTAATTTCCCTGGAGTGTGCGCTGGTGGCAGAGGTGCTGGATAGTGTGTGTGTGTGTGTGTGTGTGTGTGTGTGTGTGTGTGTGTGTGTGTGTGTGTGTGTCTAGTTTTATTTTCATGCCGACTGATGACTTGCAGGCCTCTCTAGACACCATCACCATGCTCCATCTCTCTCCCTCTCTCTCTCTTTCTCTGACACACACACACACACACACACATACACACACACACCACACACACACACACGGCCATCATGTTCCACTTGGCAAACCACCGATCGGAAGAGGTGTAAAGGGGTCAGGGCAAACCCGTCTAGCGTGACATCTGCAGCCTCTCCCTCCTGCCTGGCCCTCCAGTGTGCACCCATACAGTAATTACTGCCATCTCAGCACAGACAGCCACAGTGGCTCCTCCAGCACAGCTACACCTACTGCCTCTGACCCAGCAGCACCTCTCTCTAGTTAAGACACAAATATGCACATCCAACAAGCTACAATAGGACAAACATACATGGTGATAAATCAGTATTATATTAATGCCATGGCAACATTCTGTACATGTTGATGCAAGAAGGGGATTGTTTGTTTGTTTGTGTGAATGTGCAAACAGTGACTGCTGCTTGCCATTAAGTGGCGTAAAATGATGCAATGGTACTATAATATTTTAATATTATCAGTACATTGACACTGGTTTTATGCAGAATTTGAAGAAAGCAGCTGCCTTTCTCTTTTACCCTGATAATGGGATGCTTTTAATGTGAAAGATTAGTTTGTTTTTGTTTGTGTTTTTTGAGAAAGGGATTTATTGTGATTGTGAATGTGTGTGTGTGTGTGTGTGTGTGTGTGTGTGTGTGTGTGTGTGTGTGTGTTGGTCTTGTTGATCTGTTTTGGATTAGCTTTGATCTATGTGTTCCTTTCTCCCTATATCCTGTTGATCCTGTATTGGTTGTGGGACATTAGCATCTGTCTGCCGAGGGGACAGACTGAGCGACTCCACAGTATCCAGTGTTGTTCAGAGCTGCTTCTGCAGCTCTTCTGCAGATCTTCTGCAAGTGTGTGTGTCCATGTGTACAGTTTCTCTCCTTCCTGACGGATTGTAATTTGTGTGTATGTGTCTGTGCTGTGTCATGGGCGCTTGAATGCGAAGTTCCTGACCCAATATCCATATTGATTTTCAAAGCCGTTTGACTTTTACGTTATAGAGTTCCATTATCAGCATCATAGTTGGCCACTTTTTTAACATTCCATATGTTATCTTAATGCAGAGGAAGTAGATTGGGAACCAAATAAAATGTTCAAGCATTGTTTTTGTTTTTATTGTTGAAAGGGTCTATTTTTTTCCTTTCACCATTAAAACATTCTCTTCTATATTCTCTAATTCTCTTTTTTCCTCTTTTTTCTTCTTGCCATTAAAAATAGTCTGGATGGCTGGGTGTTTCACAGCAGACAGGATTTTGATAGATCAAAGAGTTAATGTAGATGAAATGCATTAATTACAATTCTCAGCATGACAAATTGCCACTGTCATGTCATGAAAAATTCTCGTACTTTGAGGTTGAGCAGCCGCTGCTAATGGCACCCATTTGCACTGTTCTGGCATGGGAGGGGAGAAAAACGCTCTGTCAATCTATTTAAACACAATAAGCCATGCGGTTGGCAGACCCGGGTGCTTTTTGGAAATGATAACAATGCACAGTCAAAACAGAAATGCAAACAAAGATGGAC
>NC_063211.1:27962042-27974542 GCF_017589495.1 Alosa alosa | reverse complement strand
TAAAATGTAATTAAAAAGGAACATAAGATGCAGACACAGGTGACAGATGCGGCAGCTTGTCTTACACTTTTGTGACAGATGCAGGATTCTCTCAGGTGAGAGGGGACACATTTCCATTTTACTTCACCAAGCTACTCTGCACAGCAAGAGCATCTGAACTTCCTCACCAGAAACTCACAGGATGTTAGTTGTTTGGTAGTTATTTGCTGTCACGCACATTCAGGTTTTTAGTATTTCATTATACTATGTTTTTTTGTTTTTTTAAAACAATAGTTTGTGTAATTAGAAGTATATGTGAGTCAGAGAGTCTTGAGCGCTTCAGACTCACTCTGAGAGAAGTTAAGTGGCAAAGCTTGTATGTGTGTGTGTGTGTGTGTGTGTGTGTGTGTGTGTGTGTGTGTGTGTGTCTGAGCTTGTGTGTGTGTGTGTTTGTGTGTGTGTGTGTGTGTGTGTGTGTGTGTGTGTGTGTATGAACAAGAGTGAGGATTTAACAACAACCAATAAATCATGAGACTGTTTGATTAGCTGTGAGCCCATCAGTATGTATACATGTCCATGAACCTCAATTTAGGCAGTAATCTCCATTGGTGTTTATGTTGTTTGATTGTGTGTATGTGTGTGTGTGTGTGTGTGTGTGTGTGTGTCTGTGTGTGTCTGTGTGTATGTGTGTGTGTGTTGTGTGTGTGTGTGTGTGTGTGTCTGTGTGTCTGTGTGTGTGTGTGTGTGTGTGTGTGTGTGTGTGTCTGTGTGTGTGCTTATCTGTTTATGTGTATTCTCTCACCGTCATAGATACCTCTTAATTAAGCCGGTGATCACACAGTTGGTAATCAGAGCATGCTCTTTACGAACCTTTTAACGAACCCCCTCCATTTAGTTTAAGGGAAACTGAGTCACAGAGGTTGTGTGCAGCACAGGCAATGGAATGATGCTTGGCTTGCATCATGCATCCTTCTGTTTATGTGTTGCACTCCCACTGCCTGCCTGATAGAACTGTAATTAGAATTAACACATCTACAATATGCAATAGGCTACAAATGGTGCACAAACACAGAAACACAATTGTATAGTAATATGATAACTACTACTACTACTACTACTATTACTACTACTACTACTTCAAATAATAATAATAATAATTAGAATTAGAATTAGAATGAATAATAATTATAATAATTAATAAGCATCATAATAATAATCACAATATAGTATTACTATAATAAAATATTAACTTAATGTTCTTTTCTGGCCAGACACATTGCACACACTATGCTGACATACCAGTACATGCAGGCTCTGTGGACACTGAGGGCCAGATGTATGTACATTTGTGAACGTAGCGTTATCAGCATCATGGACAAACTGCAGATTGCGAACGCTGTCAGACCCAAGTTTCGTCGTATTTATCAAACTAGTGTAAACTGAGCCTTTCTCTGCCTTTCTCCGCCCATAAACGCAATTTACGAACGTCCACAACTGAATGGCAGAGCCTACATAAGCGCAGTTGAATAAAGTTAACTGATGACAACATTAAAAAGAAAAGTTTAGCGATCATGAAATTATACCATACATGATAAGATGTCAACAAGCAGGGAGATAATGAAGATCAGTAGTTTTACTCAAAGTACTTGTGCACGTATAGGCTATGGTAAATTGGTCAAATCTAGCAAGTAGGAAAGTTTAAGTGAATGACGTGAAAGTGAAAGTAAGACATTCAAAAGGCCAACAAAAGTTAAGGTTGCTTTTGATAGTACAAATACTTACAAAACTGGTGCTCTAAATAGTGATTCTGTTGTCTTTGAAAGGTTCTCTTATTGACGCATTGAACTGCAATTTGGATTAACACCTGCTTTTACAAGGCAGAAGTATTTAGGCTCAGAATAGACGTGCGCTTTCAGGAGCAGTCTTTGTACATACCGTGGAATACATAATTAAGCGCTCTTTGCGCTTCCCCTCCCATCTTTTTACGCTAAACTCCCACTTTCCCCTGGATCCTCCCATGAATGCATATGCATGACACGAAAAACGCAATTAGCTATGTTCAGCTCCTGCGACAGGCAGTTTGCGCTTTTACATCATTGCGGCCTGTTTGTACATACCTCGCAATGATTTTACACGCACGTTGCGAAACAAATACGCCTGAAGTGGGCGCAAACGTGTTAGTACATCTGGCCCTGAGTTATTCAGTGTGCAGACTGCCAAACACATAGGGTTAAACGGTGTGGGCAATGCTTATTTTCCACATGATTAGCTGCAACAGAAAGAATTGTCGCCAAGATCACTGACCATAAAATTCATTATCAAACCAGAAATGACTTGCATTTTGGCCCTTCCCCAGCACCTCTGCCACACCCATGGTATTGTATTAGTAAATACCTTTGTGTTTGGTTTCATTTGCAAATCTTTTGGAATGTTTTGATAGGACATGTTCATGACAAGGCCATGTGTATGTGAACAGGGACTGATGTTGACTCTAAAGTCATCACTTGACTCAAATGCTATGAGTTAATACTTCATGTTAGGTTAGTCACTTAGCATCTGTGCTAAAACTACAACTGAATGCAACTGAACCCCAGTAGCTCTCCTCCTAGTAGATATTATGTGCATGTACATTCCAGCTTTGGTGTGAGGAATACATCCATGATGGGATTGAATACGCATCAAGTTGTGATACCCTATGGCCTACAATCATTGCACAAACAGCACAGATGATATCATGTCATGCCTTGTCCTCTGATTTTTTGATGTGTCAATTCATTGTCACATGAACAGGGTTTTGTTTCTTATCTCTCGAGGCCAGTTTACGCCTTAACCGTTTTTGAAACATTTTTCAGTCACGTGTCTCTCATCAGTCTATTGTTAGTGATAGAATTCCATTAGAATCCATGTAGTCTTTTACACCGGCAGCTCATTACTGTTCCATGTACCTTCAAACCTTAACGCATATGTACACATAGCAAAGACATGGATAAGCATGTGGTTATGTCACGTCAAAGGCAGTGTAAATTAATGCATCTGTATGTCTCTATTGCTTACGTCTTGCTTGTCGTGTAAATTCTCAGTCAGCCTGACCTTGTGTCTCTCTTTCCCTTTGATTGGCTGCAAGAAAAAAAAAGAGCCATTCCCCTCATCTTGTCTCTCGTCGTTCACTTGTTTTCCATTTTTTCCCTACCAGCATCTGCACACAGCCCGGGTCAGTGTCTCTTACATATGTATGTGGACACACGCCTCCCACACTCGCCGATAAGGCAGTGTAATCTTAAAGTCCGATGCTCATTACTCTCTCTCTCTCACGCTCTCTCTCTCCGTATGGCCGATAGCCAAGCGAGGCAGCCACGCGTGAACTCTGCAGCCCAGATAATTGAGACTCGGAGAAGAGTATGCTGTGCTGCTCCTTCATCAGCAGCACCATGGCTGCAGCTCCCATCCCCTCTCGCTTCCCCATCCCTCCTCATAACTGCTCATGATCCGTCGTTCATACGGTGGGCGCCTACAGTGGAGACAATTGAGAAAAGGGGGTGGGGGGGGTGGGGTGGGGGTTGGTGTGAAAAGAACTCAAAACACCGAAGATTTGAAGCGGCAGCCCATGTTATCCCGGATAATTGCCATTGGATTTGAAAAATGGAAATTCTGACTGATTCGGTTATTGAGGTCATTTCTCCGCCACCAATTTGGAGACGAGTGAGTGTCAGCTGACTCTAAGCCTTCCTCCTTCCACCCCCAAACTCCCTCTCTCACACACACACACACACACACACTCACACACACACACACACACACACTCACACACACAACACACTCCATCTTTCTCTCAACCACCACATAGCATTGGAGCGGGGGGTTTGGCCAGGCTCGTGTTGATTAATGTACATATCTCATCATGTCAGGAGCGTATGCAGGTGAGCGGAGTCGGCCCACATCCATCTGCATTATCTCCTTACCCAAACAGCGGCCCTCGCAAATGGGATTAACACAGCGGACACTGATTAGAGCTCTGCAAGACAAGGGAAATATATGGAGGAACAAGCAAGAGCATGTCGCAGATTAAACACCTGACACACACACACACACACACACACACACACACACACACACACACCTGCTCATAGGCCAGGAGGCATTAGAGCGTTGTTTAGAGTATTGTTTTGGCATTGTTTAGAGCGTTTTAGAATGATTCTGCGTCATGGCACAAAAAAAGAATTCAGTGGAGCTGGTGTTTTGTGTGTGTGTGTGTGTGTGAAAGAGAAAGGGCTACAGCACAGCACAGCAGTGATGTCTGGGAATGCCTCCTCTCTCTCTCTCTCTCTCTCTCTCCATTTGATCCTCCAGTTTGACAGCAGAACGTGGAGTTTGAGCCTGGGAGGGGTGCAGTCAGTCAATACTAATCCTATAGCCTCGCTTTGTATGATGCAGTGCGAGCGCACCCAAATGCCAATAACAATATCGTCACAAATCCTTTTCTGCCCCGAAAAAATGGGCTGAGATACCCCCTCACCCCCTCCCTCCCCCACCCTTCAGCACTGGAGCCTGCCTGATGTCAAAGGGGGGCTGTGCGTTGTCAGTACTGTGCGCAGGGTGGCAGTGGCGGAGATGGCACGCACCTCGGCCGGCTGGGTGTCTGTATGTGAGCAGGGCTTTAGCAGAGGGTGGGCAGAGCATGCCAAGATCTGCGTTACCTCAGCAGGGAGAGACGGGAGGTGACACAGAGACCCGCTGCTGCTTTCTCCTGTCCTCCGTGTTTGTTTCTCTTTTCTGATTTCCTGTCGTCTTTTTACCCTTCCTCCATCCTCCTGCTTCATTTTCCCTGCACTATCCTGTTCTCTTCTCTCTTTCTCTCACTCTCTCTCTCTCCATTTCTCTCTCTCTCTTGATTTCTCTCCCTCCTTTGGCAGGACATTCAGGTGGACGCCAGTGACATTTGGTGGAGTTGTCATTCCCCTCTGCCACTGCAAATTTGCAGCGTGGCATCTGATGCAACTCTTTTTCTTTATACACACACACACACACACACACACACACACACAGAAACACTATTCCCCTATTCTACCCCCGTTCCTATCTTATAAATGCATACCTACTGTATCTGATTTCTTTCTGTTGCTCTTCTCCACCAGCCCCTGTAGTCTATGGTGTGCAATCATCACTGACCATATTCCAGGAGAGAGAGAGCCAGTTAGGGACATCCACTAAGCAATCTGTGGGTCAGGTCACTGTGGAACACTACTGTAAAACTATCATTACTTCCAGGGATTTTACATTGTTAATAAGGTCCTAAAGTGTTAGCAAGAGATTCAGAGGAAAGAGGAAGGTAAAGAGAAAGAAAGAGAGAGAGAGAATTAGTAAGAGAGAGAGAGAATGAAAGCGGCAGAGAAAATAGCGTGCCAAGTTTGGACAGCGCCCTTAAATTCTCTTTTAATTGCCTTAAAAAGCGTCGAGCTCCTGAAGAAGGAACTGTCAGACTGGGGCTTCCACAAATCCTGGAGAAGTCATTAAACACTACGCCACCGAGCCAGCTGTGCCATTTTAAAACCTCTCTCTCTCTCTCTCTCCCTCTCCCTCTCTCTCCACTTTTTAATCTTTACCAGAGTGAGAGAAGTGAGAGAAATAGAGAGAGAGAGAGAGAGAGAGAGAGAGAGAGAAGGGACAGCGCAAAAGAGAACACAAGCCCCAAAGCTGCTGTCGAAAAGACAGAAGACGCAGGGAACAGTCAAGTTGTCTACACAGATATCTATCAGATATGTGTTGTTTCATCCTGTCAATGACCAGTGCTGGTCCCGCGGCACCCAGCATGTCTCTGCTGTCCTCCAATGTCTCTTCGGTACCCACTGCACACACACACACACACACACACACACACACACATACACATATACACAGCATCTCGTTTCTTACACACCCATGTCAGGGCCGCTTTGAAACGATGACATGTCATTCAGCGGTGAGCTGACACATCTCATCTGAATCTCTCCCTGTATGCTTCTCTTTTGCACTCTTTCTCTCTATCTCTCTCTTTCTTTCTTTTTCTCTTCCATCGTTCTTTTTTATCCCATTGAGGGCAGACACAGGCACGTTTGACAGGAGGAGAAGTTAGGCGACCGGCGCTGGGTTGATGTGTCTGTGGCAGCCGCCATTGTGGAGTATTTAACCTCGGCCCACAAGTCTTTGCAATCTGTCAGGCCATTAAGTGATTGTAACAGGCCCGGTAGCCCAGGCAGGGAGATAAACAACACCAACAGAGAGACAGACCTTTTGAAAACAAGCTACCCCCTTTATATTTATATATTTATTTATTAATTCATTTTCTCACAATGTTTAGGTGTGTACAGAAATGGAATCTCTGTCCCCATTGCTGTCACTAATTACCAGTAGCTGTTTTGCCTTTGACTGGGGTTCAACTGCTTAGCTCCTTTGGTAATCATGAGTGTCTGATGAGACCTTGACCACTTCTATATGTGGGGAGAGAAAAGGAGCCATATTTTGGGTGCTTTCAGGAGATGAGTGGAGATGGCACATGGGCAGAGAGTCACCCCATCATTTGAATGGCATCCGGAAGATGATCCAGCGTTCAGCATGTGCGTGTTTATCTGATCCGATTCAAATCTGGAAAATTGAATCACGGGGCAGGGAAAAAAAAAGCTTAATCCACACACTGAATGAAAACAGACGCTGTTTGGCAGGGTACACCTTTGTGAGAATTCAGAGGAATACGGGTTGGAAAAGAATGTTTCAGCATTTCCACCATTTCCATCTCTCTTTCCTTGGGAATAGGATTTTTGTGCCAGGGCAAAAATGCATTTTTGTCATGAACAAACTTAAAATGATGTGGCCCCCTAATCTCTGATACTGTGGTGGCATAGAATGTGTATATACGTAGTCTATTTTAGCAGCGTGCTTCTATTCCATGTCCTCTCTCTGTCTGTAAACCTCTTCACTCTCTCCAGGGGCACAGAGCACAGATGGTACTATGAAAGAGAGAGAGAGAGAGAGAGAGAGAGAGAGAGAGAGAGATTGTAGCAGGTATGCCTGTATGCCAACACTGGAGATACTAGTAGCAAATAGCAGGGCTTTCTGCTGAGCAATGTAGGAGTCAGCACAGGGCAAGTGAATACTAGTGAGATCACTGCAGTACAGTGCACATCTACTTCCAAGTGTGCCATGTATAATACAGGCTCTGTGTGGAGAGGAGGGACTCTGAAAGAGAGAGGGGGCAGTGTGTGTTGATGTGCAGACGGCCTGCCTCTCGCCCAAGTGGCCCACTGGACCATGGGAGAGACATTGCGGCTAGTGCTGCTGCATTGATTTACATCGGCGGTTGAAAACATGGAAATCTGTGGGCAGAAATGACTTGAGCATGATGGAGAAAAGGCAGAGAAGAAGAGAGATAAAGGAGAGAAAATACAGGGGGAAAGAGAGAGAGTGAGATAACAAATGAATCAGAGAGAGAGGGAGGGAGACACAGTAGCACTAAATGGTATAAACAGGAACTGTATGAAAGAGTTTAAGAGGGAGCTCAGAAATTGTAAATACTTACCCTCTTCTTTGTGTGTGTGTGTGTGTGTGTGTGTGTGTGTTTGTGTGTGTGTGTGTGTGTGTGTGTGTGTGTGTGTGTGTGTGTGTGTGTGTGTGTGTGTGTGTGTGTGTGTTTGCTTAATCGTAAATAGCCTGTGGGGCATCTTTACCACAGAAAGGCTGCTGTAGTTATTCCCAGTGTGAGGTGGTTTACTCTGTGCACATTGGTCACACAAAGAGTTGGGATGAAAGGAGAGCGCTCGGAGGAGTGGTGGAATCTGCCATGTGCCGGGTAAAGGCTCTCTCTCTCTCTCTCTCTCTCTCTCTCTCTCTCTCTCTCTCTCTCTCCTTGTGACTAAATATCACTCCAGTGTTTGTTTTTAGTCTCCACCCGTTGACAATGCTATATCTGCTTCCATACGACAACGGATCAGATGTTCTCCGCTTTGTCGGGTTCCAAGTGGCGAGACGGCAAATATCAAATGAAGCTGTTATGCTGAGCGCAGACAATGCCGGTGTATCACAGCACGGTGTTTTGGCACACCCGGGAGCTCTCGCCATCCGGGGAGCAGCAGGTGGACAGGCCGGCTTGGCAGGGGGTGTCGTGCAGGGAAGTGCTGCAGTTGGTTGGTGCTGGGGTGGTGGGGTGAAGGGCCTGTGGCCTAAGCCTGAAGCCAGAAGGGTCCTCAAGCTGCCAGGCCCTTTAACAGAGAGAGATGGAGGGGACAGAGAGAGGGAGGATTATTTGGCGCTCACAAATGATCTGTGGCTCTTATCGCTCCGAGTTTGCCTGTACACAGGCCTGTCCGACAATACTCACAGAAGTGGATGTGTCTCTTGTGTCATCATAAATAAGTTTGTGTTTTTTGATGTTATAAAAATACATGCTGGTACTTCTAGTTGTGCTTAACTGTCATCAGGGCTGTGTGTGTGTGTGTGTGTGTGTGTGTGTGTGTGTGTGTGTGTGTGTGTGTGTGTGTGTGTGTGAGTCCGAGTTAGCAGTAAAACGGAGTTAGCATACTGCTAATACTCCTTGGCAGAGAGCGTGGCAATTTCCCGAGCTCCTTTCAACCTCAACTCTCGCTGTGCTTTCTCTGTGTCTTTGCCCATAGTCGTAGCGAAGTAGGTGCAAACACTTTGAGTTTGGACTGAGAGCGCTGAACTCAACAGTCATGTACCCAGGCAACTGGCCAAAAAGAGAAGGAGAGAGAGGGGGAGGAAGAGAGAGAGGGGGAGGGGGAGAGAGGGGATGAAAGGAGAGGGAACCAGTGCACTTCACCGAAACTTCATCCTTTGAGAAGCAGTGGCCTGGATAGCCGGGCAGACTGCACGTCTCGGCTGTGGAAATCATGCTGCAGACACCTCAAATAGACTCTCCCGCGAGGAGGAGGCAGCTACCTGCATGAGGAAAGGCCAAAGCTGAACACCGCCCTGGAGGAGATGGACAGCAACATCCCTCTTGCAGGAAAGACACAGAGTGCCAGAACATTTGTTGTAAGTTATAGTAGAGCCAATGCCCCAGACAGACAGAAAAACAGACAGACACAGAGCAGGAGGGGGGCTAAGTGATGGATAGGGTGGAGATGAGAGATGTGTTGTGAGACAAAAGGAAGACGAAGAAATGGCCCGGCCACTTTCTCGTCGTGCAGGTTCACCACCCAGCATTCATCCTGTTCATGTCCACTTATGTTAACTTTAGCCTGCTCATCTGTCAACACCACAGACTTGACATGATGCAGATGCTCAGGAAGAGAGGGCGAGGGGAAAGAGAGAGAGAGAGAGAGAGAGAGAGAGAGAAGGAAGGGAGAGCTAGATGCTTTATGATTTAATGATGAAAAACTGTGAGGGTGGCCAAGGCAACAAAGTTCATGTATAATTCTCTCTCTTGCTGCATTTTAGTTCTGCACTAGGAAGCAAGGCACTCCCCCCACATGTGTGTGTGTGTGTGTGTGTGTGTGTTTGTGTGTGTGTGTGTGTGTGTGTGTGTGTGTGTGTGTGTGTGTGTGTGTGTGTGTGAATGTGTGTGTGTATTCATCTTCATCTTCCGGCCCGTGTGTGGTGTGCTCGTGGTTATATTCCCTGTGCATGTATATGTGTGCATATGTACTAGTGTATCATCTTCATAATTGTTGCCATCTTTTCTCAAGAGTCCTTGTGAGCGCAGTTCTCAAGTGTGCCAGGGGACGGCCCTTAATGTCACATCAACACAGAGCACGTTCCTGTGACTCTGCGGCCCATGAAATGTTAAAGACCACCGTGACTGGCTGGCAGTCATTTTAGCTTGTGATCTGGCCCTCATATTTCCACAGCCCTTTCCGTAGGAAACGAGCCCCTCAAAGACAGTCCTTGCTGTCCTCTGCTTCTATGACGCCCACCCCCCTGTTCAGGTTTTCTAGGTCCCGTGGTCAGTTTAAAGGTTGTGGGAGGCGGCAGGACTTGACTGTGTTTGTCTGGCGGATGGTCTTGAGAGGAGAGAGGCACTCCTTGAGACGGGAGAACCGGTCAATCAGTCGGTCTCATTCAGTCCACTCTCATCGGCGACTGAGGGGGAGAAGAAAGGATGATGGTCAAAGAGGAAAGCTGAAGATAACCGAATATATAACAAAAGAAGGGAATAGAGTCACTGATGGAAAATGACAGAAAGGGAGAGAGACTAAATTTGTGTGTGAGAGAGAGAGAGAGAGAGAGAGAAAGCTGGAGTGAGAGGGGTGAGAGAGTGAGCGCTGGAATGAATGAGATGTGGCCGATGAGGGCGAGTGAGAGAAAGGAGGAGTAGAAGAGCCCTGGTCCTCTGCAAAGTTGCAGTTCTCATCAGTGACCAATAGAGGGCAGACAGCCTTTGGCAGCGGAAAGAAGCATGGGCACCCTCTGCAGACGCCTCCACACTAATGCCACATTAGTACACAAATGTGGACACAAAAACAATGATATGCTGTGTCTGTGTGTGTCTGTGTATCACATGATGCAAATTTTGGCCGGTCATGTGCACATTTGAGTGTGTGTGTGTGTGTGTGTGTGTGTGTGTGTGTGTGTGTGTGTGTGTGTGTGTGTGTGTGTGTGTGTGGGTGTGTGTGCTGTGTACCAGCTGATGGTAGCAGAGAGAGACTATTTTGTGTTATTATAAGCACAAGGAGTGGCCAGAAGGTTTGATGCCCATCACCATGACTACTGCCTCTGCATCTGAAAACCTCTCCCAACACCAGAGCAGCAGATAGGGGTCGTTGCTGCAGCCACACATGAGCCAGCACCTATTAATTATGAGATGCCATCCTGTTGATCGCCTGCAGCCAGGGATGGGCACAAATACATCAAAATGTATTTCCAAATAAAATACCAAATACCCACCTTAAAAATGTATCAAAATAAGCTACAAAATACAGCAGCCAAAAAATGTATCAAAATAAAATACTGTATTTTTGTATTTTCAAAATACTACAAAATACTTCTTTCTAAAAGCCTTTTTCGTCTGTCCCTTCACTTGTACACTACCTGGAAAAACATCTGAAAGTCCTTCCATAATCAGTCAACAGGTTAGATATGCTGACCCCTCATGTTAGACATCCCAATATAAACCTCTGCCAGGGTCGGCACCAGAGAGCAACGGGTGGGGGGGGGGGGCACCTCACCCCACCCCACTTTTATTAGTTATTTTTCCAAAATTGCCATATAATAAAGAGCATCCTTCGAGCCTTTTGGATAACTGAAACAATATGATCATGGGGGAAAATAGTGTAAGAACATAGTGGTCATAGCCTATAGTGTTTAATAGACTAGCACATAGCGTTTAATAGAATAGTTGCATAGGCTACAATACAAGTAAATAGGTTATAACAGACTCACCAATAGCAGGCCTAGGCTACAGCTGAGTGCAAAATCTCATCATCACTATGTCTTTCCATTCATTTTGAAATGTTCTTGTAAGATCCTGCTCAAAAACAAATTGCACATAGGGGCTTATAATATTGCAACATTGAATGTAGGCTATGTGATCGCTCAGAATGTTCTTTAAAGTACAGAACTAATTCTAACACATTTAGAAAGTGGCTAGGCAGAGGCACCAAATGTGTTGGAAAGTTTAAGAGCGAACAGGACACTCTGCATGGCTTTTAGTATTATGTGCTGCTCTGACAGTCCACTTTTATTGACATGTATTAGAAATACTGCCCATCTCTGCCTGCAGCTCGGTCCACACGCACAGTGTGTGTGTGTGTGTGTGTGTGTGTGTGTGTGTGTGTGTGTGTGTGTGTGTGTGTGTGTGTGTGTGTGTGTGCACTGTAAGATGGATTGTTTTGCTTGAAACTGTTGTGTTCTTGCAGTCACTCTTGTGTGAGCAGAGGTGATTTCTATCCTCCTCTCGCTATCACTGTGTGTGTGTGTGTGTGTGTGTGTGTGTGTGTGTGAGTGTGAGAGAGAGAGAGAGAGAGAGAGAGAGGGAGAGAGAGGAGAAAGAACAATCTAACTACACACATTCCTAAAGGAGATGAGGCCAGGGAAATATCACAGCTGGACAGGGAACTCTGGGAACTGATCCAATTTCCTGACTGTGCCTTGTTTCCTCCTGCTACAGTGTGTGAGTGTGCATGGATGCATGTGAGTGTGTGTGTGTGTGTGTGTGTGTGTGTGTGTGTGTTTGTGTTTGTTTGTGTGTGTGTGTGTGTGTGTGAGTGGGTGAGTGTAACAATGGGGGTGTGGTTGAATGAGCAATCTCAAATCGCTTTACTTGACTGATCTATTGATCAGTGGGCTAAATCGCTTTTATTTTGGTTCTCATCACGTACTGCGGTCTTGCACTCCCCCCTCCCTTCCTTCCTTAATGACTTATTACTTCATGGGCTTCGATCACCTCTCATTCAGACTAGCCTCATGTTAATTTTTACAGAGAAGATAATATGTCTGACTATGGCACAACGGAGACTTTCACTTTGTTAGTCTGTCAGTGGATCTGAGTCCAGGACTCCTTGGGGACTTTGGCAGGCAGATTGACTCTAAGCCTC
>NC_063211.1:27949542-27957042 GCF_017589495.1 Alosa alosa | reverse complement strand
GTCCCTCTGTGCTCTTTTTTTTTTTTTTTTTGCTTTGGCTTTTTCTAGTCGCAACGTCGTGTCACGTTTCACCTGCCTGACGGTTCCCAGGAAAGCTGCAGTGACAGTGGCCTAGGGGACCACGAGCCTGTGAGCAGTGCCCCTATCCTGCCCTCACACCCTCTCCCTTTGGTGCAGGCTCAGGAGCAGTTCTACGAGCAGGCCTCCCCCGACAAGAGAACCGAAGCCGATGGCAACTCTGACCCCAACTCTGGTGAGTACTTTGCTCCTATTTGTTTTCTACGTTTTCAGGTTGCCTCCCTTAGACTATTAGCTTTCTCCTGGAGTTTCTTCACCCCTATTAGCTTTCATTTACTCATTAGTTGGCTTCACTCACTTTGTTTTTAGGTTGCAAATGTAGCTGTTTAGATGAGCATAGCTCCTGTGGCCTTCCTCTCAGTTCTTTGGTCATCTCGCACCTACTAGCTTTCTCTTCATATGTTGCTGGTAGAGAACTGCCTGCAGAGTCGGCTGCTTAGATGTTCACTTAAGAAGTCTAGTGTTTTGTACTGTATGTCTTCTAATTGTGTTGGCGTTGTCATGGGCAACATGTGGGCAAGTCCTTTCCTCCCTTCTCTTCTAATCTCTGTGCTGCGTCCCTGCCACTCCCTTCTCTTTTGTTCTAAGGACTATCTCTTTCCTCTGCCTCCTTGCCTCTTCTCTCTGCTTTCCTTTCCACTTCATCCTCTCATCTTTTTGTTGCTCGAGCTGTCCTCCCCTCTTCCTCTCTCTATCACTCCGCCTGTCTGTTTTGCACCCCCCTCCCCCACACTTGCCTAATCTCTGTCACACTCCTACTCTTTGCTTTGGTCTGCTGCGACTTGGCTGCATCCCTGCTGACATACATACATGCACACACACACATGCACACACATACACACACACACACACACACACACACACACACACACACACACACACACACACACACACACACACACACACACACACACACACACACACACACACACACACACACACACACACACACACACACACACACACACACATACAAACACTGATATCAAAGACCCAAACCAAAGCACACATTATGATAACAGATCATGAAAACACTTAGGCATTGCATAAACAAATCACATACATTCAAGAATCTCCCTTGAAAAGAATGGTATGTTTTTGGACCACCTTTTTTTTGTGTGGTGTACTGTGTAAGTGGAGAATACCTCCTCTTGTTGATGTCCACCATAGACGTACTGTAGGTAGTGCCGTCTGGAGGAGGAAGTGACATGCCATCGACTCTCCTGATTGGCTATTTTCTACTGCTTCAGACTCGATTGTCTTAGCAGCTGACTCATCTCTGCTGCACTCCATTCTCCCAACTCCCAGGAAAACCTTTAACACCACCTGAGGAGGTATCTGTTTGCTTCTGGCCACCGACTAAAGTAAGTAAGGGAGAATGTATTGTCCGCCGGTAATTATCAGAAAATAAGTCCCGACAGGGAGAACAGAACCCCGACGTGCAGCGGAGGGGTTTTGCTTTGACCTGAAGGGACTTATTTTCTGATAATTACCGGCGGACAATACATTATCCCGCTTATTACACGGCTACTTGCCAAAACGAGAAAGAAACCTAACACAATGAACCTTTAAGAATGATTTTGCTACCGTTTTGTGTCTTCCACTGACAAAATAAATAGTTTGCCACACAGATAGAACTTAACAGTTTCAGGTGTTGCATGGCAACGTCTTACTAGCTTACTTTGCCTTTCAATGAAATTCCATTGCAATGTTTTAACAGAATTCTTTACTTGGAGGGATATGAAAAGGCGTTAATCAACCCGTTGCCATTGACAGCGGTGATTATATACTTTGCTGGTGATTTATATAGATTTAACATAGGCCCGAATGTTGGGAAGGCCCATTCATGTGAATGGAACTTTCTGCAGCACTCTGAAGATCTGTAATAAATCCAATAAATGGGCGGAAGGAGAGAGGGAGGAAAGGGTCAAGGCCAAGGGAAGTCACGGAGGTGAAGGATGGGGGGACAATTCTAAGGGTCTCCCCACTGACTAGTCCTTCCCCAGGTTCTCATCAATAAACATCATGCCAGGAATGACAATTTGGTGGACGAAAACAACCACATATGTTTATGTATTAGCTTTCTTATTGATGTGTGTCAAAGGCTTTGCCATTTGGTTCATTTCTATGGAAATTCCAGAGGAAGATGGGGGGCAGGTCACAAGCGCCGTTCCCCTTGGGCTGTTTCAGTGTGTGTGCTGCCAGGGCCATAATGGAGTCCTGTTAGGCAGGTGTCTCCGGGGTGGGAAGGGTGCTTTGGCTGGGTGCTAGCTTCCTCCCTCCTCGATCTGCTTCTCCTGCCTTATTTGGGAATGATTTCCCTGATGCCCCACCACACCATCATCACCACTCCCCAGACACACACACACACACACACACACACACACACACACTTACATGCATATCTCAGAGGTGTTCATGGCAGATTTCAGCTGGGACTGCTCCCATGGCCCACTTCTATTCCCCTCCCCATCACATTGCCATCGCGATGGGAGCAGGTCCCGGAGAGTTGGCTTTCATTGCCTTAGGTTACAGTCTGTTTGAGCAGATTGTGTGGGTGTGGATATGTGTGTGTGTGTGTGTGTGTGTGTGTGTGTGTGTGTGTGTGTGTGTGTGTGTGTGTGTGTGTGTCTGGGTGTGTGGGTTTGTAAGTGTGCACGCATGCTGTCTGAAGCCCTATGAACAAATTAGAAACACGATGTGTTAGATCTCACCACACCAATCCAATCGTCTTGACATGATTTTGATATTTAATTTTTTAGTACCCACCCCAATCCCCCAATCCCCGGGCCCCAAAAAAAAAAAAAGTGGCCTTATGTTTCATTACACATGCTGTTTAATACCAAACAATTAATCCTCTAAAAGACCAAAGCGCTGCAGCCTGACAACATTGTTTCTGAAAGGTGTCTGCCCATGAGGACCATAACCCAGCCATTACCCCTGCTCTCCGCAAGGCTTTTGTAGCCACCCGTTGCCTGCTGCGCATTGCCATGGTGACAGCAAACAAAATGGCTGCTAATGAGAGTGAGATTGCTGCCTTTACCATGCAAAAAAGAAAGAAAAGAAAAAAGCCCATTGGCAGCCGAATGCAGACCCGTTTAGCACAGTGGGAGAGCTCAGCCTGGTGTCAGGATGACATGAAAGCACAGAAAAGAGAAGGGCCACTGTCCAGGATGCTACGCAGCTGATTGCATCTCCTCCCAATGCTATGTTGCGTCTCGTTCCAACATGTGAAAGGTGTTTGCTAATGGGTTTTTCCTTTGCCAGTTTGCATGCTGTTCTGTTCAGTTTGTCTTGCTCCTTGCGTCTGTGATTTGTTTTATGCTGTTTAAGTTTTGTAGGGCTTTGACAGTGTTCTTTGATATAGTTTGTTGTTTGTTGTTGTAGTTTGTTGTCTGTATTTTGATAATTTCTTTAAGGAATTATTTTCAGTATACATTATATCAAGTGTAGTTATTGCTGCATTATATTATTTGAGATTACACTGACAGATTACAGTGACCATTACAGGTTGCACTCTCCACAGTCCAACAGATCCAAGAACTACTTCATTCCCACAAGTTATTTTCAGCATAGCAGGGACTTTATAATTAGCATAGTATGACAAGTTAACACAGTTCAATTTGACTTTAAACCAAATATACTTTGACCAATAATACTCACAAATTTTTTTTTTTTCTCTTTTTGTGAAAAGGTAATTTGTACTTTATAGAAGGCCAGAAGCAAACAGTTGGAATAGTGGCTCCCAGTTGTGTGTATCACAGTTGTGTTTGGGTCTTATCTGCCAGACTTATCATGGCTGAAACCCAGACCACCACAAACTAATGAAGTATGACAGACCATCAACAGTCTAACTAACAATGGCTGAACTAAATTATTTGATTTAAACTCCTGAGATGAGCACTTATTTTGCTGGTTAATTAGCTTAGATTATTAAAAGTCTGGTCTACTGTGAAATAATTAGCATAATTAGTCTTTATACTTAGAGATGTATACGCTGTATATTATCATAGAGTAGGCTAATGCCAGGGACCAATATAGAACTATGGGTATTTTGTACTCACACATATATTGCTGCTGGATTTATGCCATATGGCATAATCATTTATGACAATGTGATAGACAGGTTATTAAATAGGCTAAACACATGGCTACAGTAGATTCACTCACCTCACCTTGATCAGACCATCTTTAATTATTGTAATGTTGCCTTGTCTTGCCTTATCAGATTGATAAATTCATGTAGTAATTCACAGTGATAAATCACTGGCTTATTAAGTGTTTCTCATGTAACTTTGAACACTCTGAAGCGATAACATAAAAGGAACATGCTAATTGCCCTTTTCATTGGAATTGATGGTGGCAAACACACCGATTACAGTATGTACAAGCACTTAGGCTCGGCAATTAATTAACACAGCAAACCGCTCCAGTGTTATGGTGACGAAAGCAACACCAGACATTGGACGGACTTAACATGAAAATGTCACCCAGCAAGTGGACAGCTGCCATTTCAGGTACAGGTTTAGTCGCAATCGAGATCCCCTCTGCTAATTAAAATTAATTTAAACCATACAGAAGTCAGACACATTTGCGGCTGCACTGTTGGACTGTGTATTAGCATAGCCAGTCAATATGATTCAAACAAAAAAGAGCAGAATACCCTCTCTACTAATTCACATAGTGTATCCTGCAGTTATAACTCCATGTTGACATGGAGACAGAAAGCCTCACAGGAGACTCTGCTAATATCTTACCACTGCCTCTGCAGCTTCAGGGAAGCCATTGATCACATCTGCCTGGGGTTGGCGGGAGAAAAAGTTAATACATAATCCACTTTCATGTCTCAAAATAATTAAAGATATCAAAAGGTCCATCTCATTGAGGATTTGCTGTCAAAGTGAAGTTGGGAAGTTATGCAGCTCTGAAGTGCAATGGAGATGGGCTTCTTTGAAGATCGCTTTAAAAAAGCTTTTTAGTGTCAGCTTGGTTCAGCAGCCAGCATAATTATTTAATAGCAGCAGTTTAAACAAGAAAGAGGTGAAAATGTATTTATCTACAGTATTTATTTATTTTTATTGCAATGTTGTTACATACAGAACATGTTGAACCTCCATGTTGAACTATTTCAAGAAAAAGAAAAAAATTGTAAAGTAAATCTAAACATATCTCTCTCAAAACTCAACCTATGGACAAATCAGTAGAATAGAATAAGGATATGGTATATGGGGCTAGGAGCAGTTATTCTCTTTTGCTTGCTTGTGACAATATCTTCATGGACATATACCTCTCCTTCCTGTCATGTCAGACGTCCCCCATATTTGAGTCAATCAGCCCATTTCCTCTTGTCAGCTTTGGGTTCTTGAGCCCTGTCTTAACCCCACCTCCTTTATCATTTTTTTACCTATGCTGTTATCCGTTTTTCAATTCAGATGGTGTGCTGTAGTGAATGCAGGCAGAGCAGATTAATTTGTCAACAATATTTTCCCTCTCTTTTCCTGATATGTGCAAACCACAGGGGAACAACAGAAGCCTCATTTGTTTCCACGGCTGAGTTAACCTTTGATGTCTCAAGTGTTTATGACTCTCTTTTCATTTCTTGCTCCTCCACTCCATCTTAAATATGGGTGGTATGATGTGTGTAGTGCCACTGCTTTTGGCTTTTGGGATTTTTTCTAGGAGCCAGGGAGGTTAGGATAGATGTGATGTGTAGAGAATGTGCTGTTGGAGTCTTATTGCTGCTCAAGGAATAGCTCACATAAAATATTTTTAAAAAAGAAAAAGAAAATGGCTACTTCTCTGCGGGAGAGAGGGAGTTCCACTCACATGAAAGCCAAGCTTCCTGTGAAAAAAGAAAGACCCCCCCCCCACCCCTAAAATGAAGACTTCTCACACAAATCATTCTTTCTTCTTTCTAGAACTGCCATGGGTTGCAGATTGTGTACAGACTCTTGATATATATATATGCTGCGTCTTCACCTGTACACTAACCCCACTTGCACGCATGCCATTATACAAACATATACACTTTCAGATGAAAGAAAAACAATTCATCCAGTCTCTAGGAGAATCACCATGGGTTCTATTTTCAGCAGAACCATCTTGCTTCTAGAAGCTTCTTGTAGCATTTTATCAGCTTTATAGCAGTTTGCAACAGCATTTGATGTTCCCCTCCCACCCTCAGATTCATAACAGTGCCCACTGCATGTGGAATTAAGCCTGACAGTACAGGGACAAAATGATGGGGCTGGGAAAGGAGGTGGAAACCACTCTCATCTCTCCATGTAGTATTTTATCTTTCCACAGCCTGTCATCAACGGGACATCAATTGTCAGCCATATCTAGTCCAGTCACATGTTACAGCCTGTCATACATATGTATTAGTGAGCAATTATGCATATTAGTCAATTATGTTTACAGCTTCAATTAGGCAAGTTATGGACTCTGTCTGTCTCTCTCTCTCTCTCTCTCTCTCTCTCTCTCCCTTATTACTTGTCAAAGAATCCACTTGCTCTCCTCAGGAATATTCCTATAGCTTACTGATGTAGACGTCAATATTTACAGTAAGAATACATAAATTATCATTCTACTTGGTATATAGATATCTGTGATCTGCAATGTTTTTGTGAATGTGATGTGTGTGTCTATGTGTATGTATGCCTGATTGTGTGTGTGTGTGTGTGTGTGTTCATGTTTTCATAAGCTGTTTAGGTAATGATCCTATTGCTATTATTGTGCAATATGCAAAACCCCATCTTTATCACTTTGCTTTTTCAGCAAATGCAGGAATAATTAGCCGTATTAATCCACCATGAAGTAAACACACATATCACAACACTTTAATTTATAATCGAATAACTGTAGGGTATAATTAGGAAACATTCATTATTTAAGTGCATCTGATGCATTGTGTCGACTCGCAAAAAATATGTCCGTAAATTTTGGTCTGCTGTCTAAAGTTGTTTATTTATTGATGCATATTTTAATACCACTGGTTTGTGGTGGGTACCAGTTATTAAAGATTAAACAGACTTGCTTCTGCTGCCTTTGATCTGGACACAACATTCATGGCCCATGAAATGAGTAGGCTACACTTTCACAGTACACACACACACACACACACACACACACACACACAAACAAAGAGAGAACTGATCTGAGAATTGTAGATACTCATGAAATAGTTGATCATGTAAATACAGAAACATAATAATGACTGGCTGTGGCTTGTGGGACAGACATTTTGGATATTACCAATGTGTGTCTAAGTAGGAAACATATACAATAATCACATACATTTTCAGGTTTTATCTAGCCTAGCAGCCTTCATTTGAGTGCAGACAAATGTCTTTCACTGCGGTTGATTATAGTTCATGTGTTTCCAAGCAGTGCAAGCCTCTTGGCAAAGTAACTAATTAATCC
>NC_063211.1:27937042-27939542 GCF_017589495.1 Alosa alosa | reverse complement strand
AGGAAAGGACAGAGCCTGCATATGTGTCCGAGGCAGATGGAGGGAGAGGGCCCCCCTTGCGCTTCCCATCCCGCCCAGGAGCAGAGCTCCATCACCAGCGCCGCAGCGTGGGTCCTGTGGGGGAGCGGAGCTGAGTGGAGGCAGGCTGGGGAGATGAGGAGAGCTGGAGGAGTCCTGGAGGATGGGAGCACGGGGGCCTGGGTTGGAGCAGCTTAGCCGTGTAGAGTGGAGATGCGTGGAAGTAATTCAGGGCTTTGGGAGTGAAAAGGGAGGATTGGAGAGGCTGATCCGCCGCTTGATGCGAAACCAGAGGGGGGAGGGGAGGGGAGGGAGGGAGAAGATCTCGTGGAGCAGAGATGTTCAGGTGGCCCCGGGACTCACCGGCGGTTACGAGGCGAGCGGGTTGACTTGGAGACCATTGGAGGCTTAGGCAGGGATTTGGAGCTTAGGGGCCAGTCAGCCTGGAGTGTGTTGCGGGAGTGAGACAACAGCAGACTGCATGTGTGTGGGGAGGCAGGCTTTTACAGCAGGCCTACAGAGTTGGGCAGACATGCTGGATGTATGGGCATGTGTTCAGTCATTGTGCATGTGTATGGCTGTGTGTGAATGTTTTTGTGAGTGTAATGATGTGTGAATGTGTGTGTGTTTGTGTGTGTAGGAAAGAGAGAGAAAGAGATGGTGGGAGAGAGAGAAAGGATGTAGCCAATATGTTAATCTGCCTATTCATTTGGAACTAATTATATTGATATATGCATACAAATACAACTTTATACAAGTTTTCTAATACATTGTGTTAATGCGTTACTATTCTGTCACTATACACAAGTAACATTAGATGAAGACATACTAGCACTAATATATACACATGTTAGAAATGGTTACCATTATAAATGTCTCTGTTTGAGAGAAACACAATGTGTGTGTGTGCGTGTGTGTGTGTGTGTGTGTGTGTGTGTGTGTGTGTGTGTGTGTGTGTGTGTGTGTGTGTCCATGACTGTGTTGTCAATATGTGTATTTGCAGTTGTGTGTGCATCTTCTAGGCAAGTGCATGTGTACCTATCTGTACAAGGTTTGTGTGTGTGTGTTTGTGTGTGACTGTGTGTGTGTGTGTGTGTGTTTTGTGTGTGTGTGTGTGTGTGTGTTTGTGTGTGTGTGTGTATGTGTGTGTGTGTGTGTGTGTGTGTGTGTGTGTGTGTGTGTGTTTATGTGTGTGTGTGTGTTTATCCATGCGTGTGTCTGCTCTTGTTTTCATTGCACGCTGTCCCTGGCTGTGGCATATGGTCTGCGCTCCCTCTGCCCACTGGGCCTTGCGGTTTCACCCGCCTGTTAATTGCGTATTCTTACTGGCCTGGCGCCATGCCAGCTCCCAGCCCTCCGCTGGCACCCGGATACTCACCGAAGTTTGGGGGCGTCATGCTCTCTCTCTCTCTCTCTCTCTCTCTCTCTCTCTCTCTCTCTCTCTCTCTCTCGCTCTCCATCTTTCTCTATCTATCTTTATCTCTCTCTTAATGCATAATAAGACATTTGCAAAGCAGGCAAAGGATGAAGGAGATAAGGAATCCCGGTGTCTTTGTGTAGACTCACAAACTTCAAGTTCAAATCAAATCATCATTTTTCATGGACCAATAGAACATTAAAACAGGAAAACAAATGATCTTTCTCTTGCTGTTGTATTTGTGTCATTTGGTTGCTTACTGGGATGGCTACTCTATGCTGTTTCCCTCCCATAACAAATATTCACAGGAAACAGAGGAAATGATGCTTCTTTTCTCTAATAAGCAGTGAAAGAAAGTGAAAAAGCAAGGGAAGCCATCCGGCTGAAGTTGAGAGAGATTAAAATTGATGAGGTTTACTGAGACACTGTGGTAGAGTAAGTGGGAAAAGATGTCCTTTAATTCCTCCAAGCTCACACAAGCCCAAAATAGTCCCCAAATCCAATACCGCTAATATCAGCATGCTGAAGCAATATTTAATCTCGCAGATGACAAACCCGTAATGATTAACCGGGGATTCATTTTTAAAATGAGCATGGCGGCGGCGGTAGAACAATGCAGTGGAACACAAAGACTATTGTTTGCTCAAATTCTCATTAGCATCAGGTGTGCAGCGCTGTTCTACACCTGGAGGGGAGTCTCTGGGCTCGTACTGTATATTGTTTGAAACAAAAAAAGAACGGAAATCCCATTGGGAACTCAAATGCTCCCAAACTGTAATGTGCGGCTCGTAAAAGGTGCTCTGTGTTGCGTCTAGGGGGATATAGCACACGAACTTACAGGGTGGAAAGCAGAGAAGATGAAGAGAGAAAAGAAAGGTAAAGAATTAGGGAGAGGGATGAAGGGATGAAGAAACGTGGAAGAAGAAGGTCTTTTTTCTTAGAAAGGCTGCTCAGATGTCAGCATTAGCATCAGGTGTGCTCCTGTGTTTTACACACCTGCAGGGAAGGCTATAGGATGGTAAATTTTTTTGGGGGGGAAATGAAAGAATTCCCGTTGGGGACTAA
>NC_063211.1:27909542-27924542 GCF_017589495.1 Alosa alosa | reverse complement strand
TTGACTGACATGAGCTTGTGGCAGATGTCATTATTCTTCTGGACATGTCATGTTTAATGAAATAAATCATCTCATAACTGTAAATGTCAGCACAGGCATGCTCATGTTGTATCAAAGAAATGTAACTGCCAAGTTATGACAGTAACTGCCACTGTCATATCATTGGAAATCCTCCTTCAAGTCATTAAAGGACTTGACATCAGTCATAACATGTTCATGACATGGTGATTACACCGATTAGACTTGAGAGAGTTAAATTGTAGTGAGGAGTTACTAGTTAGTTTTCCTCACATGTCAGGCAGTGATCTTGCTCATCGACATAAAGGCCCATTTCCAGTCTGTATCTCACTTCATTTTATTGTGCACGTTACTCTGTGCTGTAATATGTTATAAGGAGGGAGGAGGTAAAAACCCCTTGGACTCAGTGTGTGTGTGTGTGTGTGTGTGTGTGTGTGTGTGTGTGTGTGTGTGTTGCTCCATGTTGCTCTGCTCGCTGGTGTGCCAGCTGCTGCTGCCGGCCGCAGTGGACTGGCGTTTGCCCTCTGGCAGAGTGGCCAGAGATATCACACGCTCCAAAGTGACAGCGCCTAAGTGACAGCTACTAGTGACAGCCGCTAGTGGCAACTGTGTGTGTGTGTGCGTGCGCGTTGTGTGTGCACGTGTGTGTGTGTGTGTGTGTGTGTGTGTGTTTGTGCGATGTTTGAGCATGTGTGTGTGTGTGTGTGTGTGTGTGTGTGTGTGTGTGTGTGTGTGTCTATTACATGATTAGCCATAAGCATGCCCAGATCTATGCAGCAGGGTGAGGCCTCTCTACTTGAGTGAGTGCTGACCTTTTTGTTCAGGCGCCAACAGCCATTTCTGCTTGTGTTTTTCCCCTGCTGTCCTGCCACCAAAGGCTAAAAAGGGTGAATAGTTTCCACTGCCTCCACTCGCCTGAAGACGCTATAATTAATGTCAGCTAGATGTTGTTGTAGCCACTGAGAGACAGCTCATTGTAAATCAGAACAGTCAAAAATATTTGAGAAATTAATTACATTAAAAATGAAAGGTAAGAACATTTAATTTAAGCTAAAGGAAAGGAAAGCTGGCTCTGCAGTGAGAGCTGATCTGGAGTGCATCACTTAAATATCTGACAAAAGGACCCTGAACAAACTGATCAACATCTTGGACAATGAGATATATAGATATATAAACTTTATTCTTGCACTGTTGCACTGTTGGACTTACTTATTTGTCACCATGACTTATACTTATATAATCACCATGACACTCACTCACACAGAGCACCTTACCTTACCTTACTATGCACAGAGAATCACAGGCTCAGTCCCTGCCTCAGTCATTGCAAGCGCCTCTTGATTGACACAATTTAGTAAAATGAGCACTCTTTGTAATAAATAAAGGAGTTAATGAAGACCGTAAATCTAGGAATAGCACTAGAATGTCAAAAACTTCATGACACTGAAATATACGACACTGTCAATAAAGGCATTTTGAAACTGTACATGGTATGAATTTCAGCAAAATTCATTCACAATATTTACGTGTAGACATTATACTCTGAAATTGGCAAAATGTAAAATTTGACCAATTTAACATGCATATTAAATATCCGCATACATCTCAAAACAGCAATGTGCTACTTCCGACTAGTTTTACTGTCGAGGGTCATGTCAAAGCACAACCGAATGACACATTTCCCAAATTATGTTAGTATTCTAGTGCAACTGGCATTAGCAAAAACATATAAAACTATTGGAACACATATATTTCAGTTTGATGATTTTAATGTTGTTGCAAAGGAGAGCTAAGTTCCGGTTCCTATTACAAGTTAGATTATCATCAAAATGAAAGCTGTTATATTACTGTAAAAACTTGAATAAAATGTTTTTCATATATATAAATAGTCATGATTTAGTTTTGTTTTTCAATTATTAAGTTATGTTAAATGATTATTTGAGTTAGTTTGACTGTTCAGGATTATAGAGTTTGTTCATTCAGCCAGCATTAGTATTGAATGAAATATATAACTTAACTGCTTTGGAGCATTGGCCTCATTAAGACAAGCTGTTCATTAAATGTGCAGTTATGAGTAACTGTGAATCTGCTGGTAAAGAGGAGGCATGAGACATGGAGGCTCTAAATTATAGTCTACAAGTCTTTAGAGACACTCATTGTAGAACGTGTTGTCGCTATTCTATTTTAGGCAGTGTGGGAAGAGTGGGGCTGTGTGTGTGTGTGTGTGTGTGTGTGTGTGTGTGTGTGTGTGTGTGTGTGTGTGTGTGTGTGTGTGGTGTGTGTTTTGTGTGTGTGTGTGTGTTTGTGTGTGGTGTGTGTGTTGTGTGTGTGTGTGTGTGTGTGTGTGTGTGTGTGTGTGTGTGTGTGTGTGTGTGTGTGTGTGTGTGCGCATGCGTGCGTGTGTGTGTGCGTATGTCTGTGTGTGTGTGTGTGTGTGTGTGTGTGTGTGTGTGTGTGTGTGTGTGTGTGTGTGTGTGTGTGTGTGTGTGTGTGTATGTGTGTGTGTGTGTGTTGCGTCTGTGTGTGTGTGTGTGTGTGTGTGTGTGTGTGTGTGTGTGTGTGTGTGTGTGGATCTCTCCCCTTAGTATCACTTAATGTAGTATCGTTCCTGTTGCTTTCCCTATCTACTTTTTTCTCCTTCTATTCGTTGCACTCCTAAATGTATTTGAAAGAGCAGTTTGCATTGAATGTAGCTATAGATCCCTCGCTGTGAGGAGACACATATTGGTGCATTATTAACATTTGCGTTATTCTCCCCACTAAAAATGAGAAAGATGTGTCTTTTGAAAAGTCCTGATCCATAAAGAAATGAGCCATTAATCATAATTCAGTACTGTTTAAACAGGACATTCATGGCAAACGTGCAAGTACTATAACCCTTGGCAAGATGGTGTTTACCCAATCTTCTTCACTCAATAAGGTAGAGAAGAAAGAGAGATAGAAAAATAGCGTTCTTGTCCTCATTAGTGCACTTCATTGGGCAGAATCAGGCCTCTGCAATGGAGCCTTTTTTCTGTGTGCGAGTCTAAAATGGAAATGATATTGATATAACAGAGACTGGATGTAGATATATGTAACTCTACCCCATGGGGACTTTGCTTTCTCTTTTGAAGAAGGAGAGGGATTAATCAAGTGCTATGAATTTTTATTTTCCTTAATCATTCCACTGAAGCAGAAGGAAAAAAAGAAAAAAGAGAAGATTCTGTGCAGAATGGCGGGGTAGGGGGGCAGACGCCGGAAGAAGAGTCATGACAAGCAGCAGAGACGACGGTTGCGCTGTGTTTTAAATAGGAGTCCATTTAGCAAAACTGTTTTTGCCTTAATGTGAAGGTAATAGGATCGTGTTAATCTTCATGAAAGATAAAAGAGAGGGTTGGAGAGCAGTGGTGGATGGGGAGGGGGAGGGGGGCACAAGGTGGATGAAGTCATTTGCAGGAATCAGAAATCTTTCTAATGTGCCACGTTTTCCTCTCACCATCTAGGCTAAGAGACGGAGGAGACCATTTATTATCAAAAATACTTATTTTTTCATTTTTTTATTATTGACTCTTTACGTCATCTTCTGCATAGGTGCTCCATGTAATTCAAAAGCCTTCAATGGATGCAAAGCAGTATTCTATGAGAATGTATTTTCTTGTCTGCAGTGTGGTGTACATGGTGTGTGTACGTCTCCTTTGTGTGTGCTTGCGAGAATCAGACAGTGTGGGGGTTGTTCTGGCATTTGAAAGACAATCTCCTAAAGCTGTATCAGTGCAGAGGTGCTTCATCGCTCTGTTTACGCTTGGCTATTCTCAGTTAATTAATCTCTCATAGCGGAGTTAATGAAACAGCCAACGAGTTTGCATCTCCACCACCCGCACTTGTTGCCAGCATGGCTGCATAGCTGTCATCCTCCAGGCCTGTTGTTGTGTGGAAGGGAGAGGAAAGGAGGGAGGGAGAGAAGGAAATAAAAGACGCAAATACCCAGAGATGGGCAAAATCAGAAAAAAAGAGAGGAGACAGAGAGAAGGAGAGAGAGAAGGGGAGAGAGAAAGACAGAAAGGCGTGCTTGGAAAAGTGACAGAGAGAGGGAGAGAGAGAGAGGGGGGGAGGAAAGAGGGGTGGGAGAGAGAGGAAAGAGAGAAACGAAATGGCAAGATCTGACATTTATGCCAGTTAGTCCAGATGTCATTTGGCTTAGAAATGATAATCCACTGTCAGGGAAAAAGTAACTTTCATCTTCTTTCATTCTTTCATTTATCCTTCACAATCTCTCTCCATCTTGCCGTCTGTGGCATCATTAATTTAACCAATATCTGTCTCCCCATGCTGGGAAAAGGCTACTACTTTGGCCAACATTATCACAACCTTGCCATCTACATGTAAAATAAGCTATTAGGAATAAACACAGTATCATAGTGTTTTTTTATACTTAAATGTAAAAGTGATATTAAATGGCTGTGAGCCTGCATGTGAGCCTTGCCTGGCTGTCTTCGCAAATGCATGGCATTGTAATGCACTTCGTTTGGTTCTTGTGTGCTATGATAATGGGATTTGGCATGCAGCCTTGTCGTGGAGAGGGGAAGTTAATTGAAAATAGCATTTACAATCTGGGGTGAATTGCACTGAATCCCAAATTGAATTGAATGAAACTGCACGGTTAGGTATGACGGACAAGGACTGCCAATTGCCCATACAAAAAAGTGTGACACATGGAGGTAATGCTGCCTTCAAATGACCCCCTCGTCTTCACCCATCATGAATGAAAACAACAAATAGATTTTCTGTGTAAATAATTATAATTTTTCCCTTTCCTTTGCTTTGGATATGCTTATAAGGACTTAGTCACTGCTGACCTTCTTATGCCAAAAGGACAATATTTGCAGTCCAAATCCCCCTAGTCCACAGATGTTTATGGGTATGATGGCTTCCTCCACACATTCACATGTATATGTGCATCTCTCCCTCTGGCATTCTGCATGGATACAATTAGTTTCATTTGTTTTTTGCTTGCATTCCTGGTTGGTTATGTAAAATGGTAGAACATGGGAAAATAGATGAGGGGAAAAGGAATGACTAGATGAATGCCATATAAAGGTAAATCTGACCTGTTAGGTAGCCTAAGGGATAATGTATAGAACGCCGGTCATTATCCGAAAATAAGTCCCGACAGGGCGTCCTGAAGGGACTTATTTTCTGATAATGACCGGCATTCTATACATTATATTGCTTATTATACGACTACGATGATATTGCTTATTATACAAAAAAAATAAACTCAACATGATATGTCTCTACATTTATTTGCTACCGTTTTGTCGTGGCTTGTGCTGAGAAACAAATAGTTCCCAACACACGCTGAACTTGAATCAAACATTCTTTAGAACACAGCTGATCAGATAGGGGCAGCCGTGGCCTAGTGCTTCGGACTTGTAACCAGAGGATTGCCGGTTCAAACCCCGACCAGTAGGCAAGGCTGAAGTGCCCTTGACCAAGGCACCTAACCCCTCACTGCTCCCCGAGCGCCGCTGTTGTTGCAGGCAGCTCACTGCGCCAGGATTAGTGTGTGCTTCACCTCACTGTGTGTTCACTGTGTGCTGAGTGTGTTTCACTAATTCACGGATTGGGATAAATGCAGAGACCAAATTTCCCTCACGGGATCAAAAGAGTATATATACTTATATACTTATACTATACTTGATCAACCGTCTGCTTTCTCTTTTGAATGAAAACATAAATCAGACACACAAAACTCATTGCCATTGACAGCAGTAATTATATGTTTCAGCGGTAATTACATGAATATATTTTACCGTAAAACATTGGGAAATCTCATTCAAGTCAATGGAGTGTTCTACTAGCATTGTGAAGAGCCATATAATAAATATATTTAGTATATATGCATATAATGTGTATCACATATGCAATCAAATACCTGAAATAGGAGTCAGGAGACTAGAGTTCCTTCATTTTAAAGAAGCAAATATCAGTAATGGAAATGCGATGAGCGGAAGAGGAGTGGGAGTGTGATTAAAAGAGAGAACAGAGAGAAGTTAAAGAAAAAGGCAAAGAAGGAGGGTGGCATGGATGAAAGGAGAGAGAATGGGGGAGGTTATCTGAGAACAGAGGGAATCTCAACAACTCAGAGTTGAGCAAAGGAAGAGAGAGAGAATCCAGACATAAGGGAGAGGGGGAAGAGGGGACAATAGAGAGAGGAGAAACAATGATGAAATGAAGACAGATGGACACAAATTAAAGGTGAATAGAGAGACAGAGAGAGAAGGAGAAAATGGAGAAATTTAGAGAGGGCACGTTAGAAAAAGAGAGAAAGAGATAGAGAATAAGGGACAAAGAGAAAGAGAGAGAGAGAGAGAGAGAGAGAGAGGAGAGTGCTGATATGTAGAGCTGCTAGAGATAGCAGGGCTGGGGGCTCCGCGCTGATTGTCTGCTGTCATCCTCCTATCAGATAATTCCCTTTGTCCTCTGTGTGTCATACGCTCCGCCTTATCTCCCCCGACAATCCCTATGGAGACGGTGAGCTTGGAACACGGGCCGGACGGCAGATCAAAGGTGGCCCTCGATGACTCCCAAACCAACGTGCTGCACTGAACCGGTTTTAATTATTTCAGGGGCCGCTTCCTATGACCACGCTGGCCACAAATAGCCCCCGAGACAAATGCAAGGGAGTGGAGTGACCCAGCACCCCAGCCTCATCTCTCACTCTCTCACTCTTTTGTACTGCATAGAGAATAAGAACTGGGTCCAGGGGCGCTAGTGACAGGCGTGTGTGTGTGTGTGTGTGTGTGTGTGTGTGTGAGTGATTATGAGAGCCGTAACTGAGATGTCAGTCTCACTGGGGGTTCTGTGGAAACATCACCCTGTGAGTTACGTGGTGTGTGTGTGTGTGTGTCTGGAAGTGTCACTTTCAGTGGGGTTATTTTGGTATTTTGTCATTTATGCCTGAAGAATTGGCCCTGAAAATTAGCAGGAACCAGAAGTTGTGAGTGACAAGCAGCACCCTTATATCGTGCAGTTACACCCCCCATACACAATAACGCATTACACACGTACACCATCGCCATTACATAATAACACACACACACACACACACACACACACACATAACTTGCAGGGTACATATCATAAGGACTGACAATAGGCGGCCTGGGTTCGATTCCCACATGCTGTTGTGAAACACTGTCTTGCATATATGTGTGTGTGTGTGCGTGCGTGTGTGTGTCTGTCTGTCTGTGCTGAGATGTACATTCGGATGAAGCTTAGATTATGAGGACACATTCATTATCATCATTTCCACTGGATAGCACGCACCGACACCCACAATAACAATAATATCATCATCAGCCCCCGCTGGACAAGCAGAACACACACATAATAAACACACACACGCCAAGACACACACACACGCTGAAAGCACGCCGCACAATACACACACATGTACATTATCAATAATAAAAACACATACACACAGACAGCAAGAAGTGTGTATGTTTGTGTGTGTGTGTGTATGTGTGTGTTGACGTCGCCGGGGAGAGGAGTGTTAGACAGCGGCGGACGAGGCCATTGCTCAGTGCGGATTAATAGCTTGATTGATTCGGCCTCTCCACCCGCTAACAAACACATTTTTCTTTGTTTCCTGTGCCTCTAATGGCACCGCATAAAACAGGTTCACGGGCGAAGCCCCGACGGACGGGATGAGGGCCAGAGCCGCCGCTGCCTTTTTCCACTCCCCGTTCTTTGCTTTCTGTTTGGCTCTTGTGTGATTCCTCTCATCTCTTCTGCGTCCATCTCTTCTCTTGTCCTCCCCGCAACTCTCTGGTCTAGATTTGCTAACACTAGCGCAGTTTACGCTGTGTCCGCTTATGTGAGTTCAGTAATAGCGCACGCTCTGCTTCCTCATTGTGCGCAGTATTTTTCAAACCAGCAGCTCACCTGGTGACCAACCAATTTGGATTAACACCTGCTTCTACCAGACTGAAATATTTCACTGCAAAACAAATACCTAATTAGGAGCATTTTGCTCTCCTCCTTCATTTTAACACAAAACTCCCACTTTCCCAGACCCTCCTCTGCATGCATATGCATGACACGGAAAGGCGCAATTTGCCATTTTCAGCTCCTGAGACAGGCTGTCTGTGGTTTTACTCAAGTGTGGCCTGTTGGTAAATAGCTCGCATCGGTTAAGTCAGTCTTTGCGAACAATTAACGCCTGGAAACAGGCGCAAACGGCTTGATAAAAAATCTAGCCCTCTGTCTCTCTCTCTCACACACACATACACAATATACTGTATAGGCTACATACTTAAAATGGCATCTTGTAACATCAAGGTCAAAATGGGTCATACCCTGTTTACTACATAATTTAAAAATGGCATCTTGTAACATCAAGGTCAAAATGGGTCATACCCTGTTTACTATGTATTGTGTGCATGTATATATTCAGTTGGTGTGAGTCATTCTGAATAGTGCTAACAGCTAGTGGCTACTTATACTGTAGTGTAAAGGTCACTGCCATGTCATGGGTCACATGACCCACTTGACATATGCCGCTGTCCTGGCAGTTGATAAAAGTTTTGTATCTAGTTAAAGTTGAACCTTTGCAGCCTTCAAGGAAACCTTCTGCGTCTGTCTGTCTGCTGCATCTCTCATTTCTTCACTTCCACCACTAATATCTGCCCGAGCCTGACAGCATGTTAGCCGCCACCTGCTAAGAGGTGTTGACGCGGCATCCATCAGCTCTCATCGCAGAGGCGCCGATGCGAGCTCCAGATGTTTGGCCCGTTTGCCGCCGTTAAAACCCTGACAGCTTGAGATTCCATTTTCACCTCGCCGACGTGCCTGACAGGCAGGCAGGCGCTGCTTACTGACCCACTGTGAGTGTGATGATGACGACGAAGGCAGCAGGTTCTGTGCAAAAAAATTAAGCCAGCCCTAGTATGTTTTTGGCCCACCCAGACTCACAGAAAAGAGTGAAGTCTCAGAAAATATTCCGTTTTTTTTAGACCATGTTTTGGAAATTTCACAGAGGCCTTCTCCCACTCTGATCACTCTAAGCTCACTGCCTAGGCTACTTTCATGCTTTGGTGATGTATTTGGAAGTGTTTCGCTGTGGTTGGGTGCCATAGCCAAAGACTGTTGCTGAACTGTAGACGTGCTGGGAAGTGTTCATCAGGCAACCTTTGCGTAGGCTCACTGTAGGTGCCGTACCCAGTGGAGCGTTTGAATGTGCATCCGTGTGTAGACATGAGTGTACACAGTACTGCATGTGCCTGCCACTGCTCAGGCTCTGTGAAGCACCTTTAGTAATGCTACTAAATACATGCACTGAATCAAAATGTCATGATTTAAAAGGATACATTGTTTATTAGCTTATTAAACGAAGCTTGTATAAACATGAATTGAGGAAGAAGAAAATGTCATATTAAGTCATTAAAATATCAAGACATATTATCCCTTCACATTTTAATCACATTGTTTTTTTTCTTTTTCTCTCTTTTTCTATGCATCACTGGACCTGGACCCTCTGTCACATAACAGGTAAGAGAATCTTCTGTTTGTATGACTGGTGTGATCGTTGCTGCAGGGGTTTATGGCTAGCTGGCCTCATGACATCATACTGCATCATGTTCTAAATTTACATCTACTGGTGTAAAGATGTTTACAAGCGTGTGCACTTGTGTGCATGTGTGTGTGTGTGTGTGTGTGTGTGTGTGTGTGGCGTGTGTGTGTGTGTGTTATTACACACACAGTGCTTATTTGTGTGTCCTTTCGGGATTGTTTGATGGGCAAACTTTACTTACCCTCCCCCCCTTCCCACACCTCGCGCTGTGGCGCTCAGGTTTGGACGTGCCGCCTCGGCCCGCCGGTCCCCTCGGCTGCTTAACATTTCTCTCGCTGAATTAAAGAGCCTCTTGATATTTTCCCTGCGTGCTCTCCCGGGGCTCCTGCCGACTCCATCCTGCAGCCCATCATCTGTCATGGCCAAAGAAAAGCTTTTCCTCCCCCCCCCTTTTGTTTTGGGATCTGGGGGGAAGGGGAGGGCTGGCTGGTGAAGCATGTCTGGATCGATGCAGTGCCAATCGCTAGGCTGAGCTTGAATCATATTTCCCAGAGAGGTGGAGGGGTGGGCTGATGGAGACGGATATGAGAGGAGGGGGTGTTGCTAGCTGTTAGCCTTAGCCCTGGACGTGTGATGATGGTACGGGAGCAGGATAATCTCCGGGTCCTTTCACCAGAGGATGTCACATGAAGGAGAATTAGACTGGCAGTCTCCCCATGCTTCTCAGCGCTGGCTAATTAATTGGTGCAGCCCTTTTCAGGTGCTTGTGTTCTTTGCAAACGCTCCTTGACATTCATTGTGAGATACTCTTGATGCTTTCCCTCTCTCTCTCTCTCTCTCTCTCTTTCTGCATTGTCTTTTCTCGATTTCTCTTTATCTTTCAGTCCTTCTCTATCTCCCACATTCTTTCTCTTGCACTCTTTTTTATATCCTAGTGAATTTCCCTGGGACCTCAAGGGCAGGTCTTTAAACAAACGCAATTAGAGGTGTCAAAGGCCCTCGTAAGCGTTTACAGTTAATTAGCGGGGCTTTCCAGCCACTGTCCACAGAGCAGGAGAATGTGACTGGGGCACACACTAGGTATACCTTTATAAAACCCACTCAGCCAGGCATGCATACCACACACACACACACACACACACACACACAAGCAGACATTGAGTAGCACATATAACTGGCTATCTAGATGCACACAAATACACACACACACACACACACACACACACACACACACACACACACACACACACACACACACACACACACACACACACACATACAAACCACACACACACACACACACACACACACACACACACAGACAAAAACACTCCTTGATCTTTATCTCCACTCTCCATTCAGTGATAATTACAACGAGTGAAGGTGATACACAGCACTTTTTTATTTCACACTATTTCTGCATTTCAGGGTCTCTCTCTGGAGGATATCAGCTGTGTGTGTTTTTTTTCCCTCCAAAAGTTTAATTTTTCTGAGGCTGCATGACTGTAAGTGTTTGTCTGTGAGTGTGTGTGTGTGTGTGTGTGTGTGTGTGTGTGTGTGTGTGTGTGTGTGTGTGTGTGTGTGTGTGTGTGTGTGTGTGTGTGTGTGTGTGTGTGTTGAGCCTGTCTGTGTGTTGGGTGAAGATCCATCTAAATCCTGTCATAATTCCACCAACTCCCTCAACATCTGCGCTCTCTCTCTCTCTTCTCTCTCTCTCTCTCTCTCTCTCTCTCTCTCTCTATCTCTCTCTATCTCTCTTGAGATAGCCACACGGAGCCCAGACTGGCCGATTGTGCTTAGGAGAGAGTCAGGAAGTGATGGCCTGTGAATGTAATAAATTGTAACAAATAAACACCCTTATACATTTTTCTCCCTCTGAGCGGGTGAGAGAGAGATGTGTGTGTGTGTGTGTGTGTGTGTGTGTGTGTGTGTGTGTGTGTGTGTGTGTGTGTGTGTGTGTGTGTGTGTGTGTGTGTGTGTAAAGGGGACGGGGTGGGGTGTGGATGGAGGGGTGGGCAGTGGTATTGCGTGGGTGAGCGCCGTGGCAGGGCTGTGCGTGATGCCAGCACCGACCTTGGCAGACTGCTGTCATTGCACCTCAGGGATACAGGCATCCTCCCGTCTGCCTCCCAGTCAAACACACATCACCCCTTCACATCCCCAGAGCTAGGTCCCCTTCACCCACTACTCCCTGCTATTCTAAGCAACAGGCACACACACACACACACACACACACACACACACACACACACACACACACACACACACACACACACTTATGAGCACATAAATACATGACACATACATATACATACCCATCTATATACTCATATGTATGCACCTGCATACCAGTATAATGTGCTGCATATGTGGAATGGCATGAGCAATGCAAACACTATTCGTCTTCCATGCATGCATCGGGTCAGGCATCAGGGCATCATTTAGACAATCTTGGTATTTTAATGACACTTGTGTGGAAGACTAAGGGGCAAAGAAACAGAGATTGAAAGAGAAAAAGGGTGGTGTGGGTGTAGAGCATTAGTCAACGATCCATCCTGCAGATTTCTATAATGTATTCTTCAGAGGCTGGCCATTAATTCAATTTGACGTAATTGTAGCAGGAATTCATAATTAACGGGATTAAATGCATGCCATTTACAAAGGGTCTGGCGGAAGGGAGCAAGCTTTAGAGTTGGCCACTAATGCATTATGCCCGATCACTCTCCCCTCATGCCGCTCAGCACCTTCAGAGAGAGGAGTGCATGAATAACCATGAGCACACGTATATATGACACCTCCACTCCTGCTGCTAGCTCTGCTGCTGGGGAAGGCCTGCAAAGCTCGGATACAGCTGCTCAGCTGCTGCGCTCTGTTCTGCTCTGCTCTGCTCTGTTCTGTTCTGTTCCATGCCGTGTTTGCAGTGGAAGGGAATGAAAAAGGTACAGGTTCAATTTGCTCACTCTGAGCATACACACACACACACACACAGATATACATACATATTGTCCCTGAGTGCACTGCAGTGCCCATAGGCTGATTTCCAATCTGGGGAGAGTGGGAATGGGGTGTGGATGTGGATGTGGGGAGTGCTGAAAGTGGTGCTTCTCTCTGCTCTGCTCTGCTCTGCTCTCTCCCTCTCTCTGCGTCTCTCTGCCTCTGGCCCCCAAGGGGTGACCGTCTTGACTGACAGGACCCCCCCTCTCCCCTCCTGTTGCCTTTTTCATGTTTTGGATGAGTTTGTTTTCCAGACACGTGGCGGAATGTGGCAGTGGTGTTTGTGTGTGTGTGTGTGTGTGTGTGTGTGTGTGTGTGTGTGTGTGTGTGCGTGTGTGTGTGTGTGTGTGTGTGAAGCAAGGGGCTAAGCACATGCAAGGGACTTCCGACACTCCAGGGTATAAGACGTGGTGTGTATGTGCATGTGTCTGTGTGTGTGTGTGGGGGTGGTTGATAGAGAGAGTCGGGGGAGGAGGGGGTGTGTTTGTACAGTTTACATCTCTCTAGGTGCACCCTGGCTGTTTTGCCTCCTCTCCCCATCGCCCCTATTCTTCCCATCCTGCTCGCTGTGCTCCATTTTTGGATGATTGCTTGTCTGCTACAGAAATGCGGGAACACAATGTACCCCTGCCTGCTGGACTCATTTTTCTCAGTTTGTTCTTCAATATTGCTCTTACCCATGCAGTCACATGCCACTTATGTTGTTGGCTAGTTACACCCCAGAGAGCCAAAGCAATGTTACAGTTTCATTGTGGGAAGAGCAGAGAGAAAATTGTGATATGCATAATTAGGCTCCAAAAGGCAGATTGCATATTGTTCTATTGCGAGTTTGGCTGTTTTTTTATTTTTTATTTTCTTCTTCTTCTTCCCCACACAGCTTGTGTATTATTGCCTTGCAAATATGAAGAAAAACAGCTTGCACTCACTCTCTCCCTCTCTCACGTAGCATATAACAATACCTTTTTGAGCCAGAATGAACGGAAAAATACAACAGCAATTAACTTACAAAGGGATTGTGAGAGTGGGCCCTGCGACAGACCGTTGCCTCCCTGCCACCCCCTCCTCCCCCCTGCCCGGGAATGTACTGATTAAAGGGCTTAATTGGCTGCTGCGACGTTCACAAGATTGCTTTTTGCCACACTCGTGCATCGCCCGAAATTAGTCGAATTGATGGCGCAATCATGCAGAGGCCATGCTTGAGCTCAGTAAAGAGTTTGAGTAGGGGACAGAGAGAGAGAGAGAGAGTTTGTTTGAGTGAGGCAGAAAAAAGAGTGTGATACAAAAAGAAACAGAGAGAGAGAATGCACACAGAATTACACAGAGAGAGAGAGAGAGAGAGAGAGAGAGAGGTTAGAGGAAAACAAGAAGCTGTTGCCAGCTAAGCCTCATATTGAATGTTACACACCAACTAGGTGGCCCTCTGGCATCATTACTTTCCCTGTTGGTGTAGTTTGTTGCCCTTCTTTCCACACCGAGCCTCTGCAGTGACATGGAGCCAGCTGGCCCTCGCCTCCTCCATGGCTCTCCACACTCGGTGCAGTTGATGTGGCTGCCACCACTCTTTCTGTCTCCCTTGCAGGCTGCTGCTGCTGCTGCTTGATTTGGTGGTTGTTATTGTTGTTTTGTTCTGGGAAAGGGCTGTTGTGTGTTTTGTGTGTGTGTGTGTGTGTGTGTGTGTGTGTGTGTGTGTGTGATGGTGGTGGTGGTGGTGGTGGTGGTAGAGTTCTGCTGACAGTGGCTAGGGCCAGTCACAGGGCTTGCGTCAGCAGACATGCCAACCCGCTGATGAGAGTGGGGCTGACTAGGACACCGGCCAGTGCCCAGCTCGCCTGGGCTCGGTCCACACCTGGCAGTCAGGCTGCATCAGAGCGACTGAGCGCTGATGCTTCTCAGAGATCCAGCCACACCACTGGAACCAGGTTGAAAGGATGTCAGTCACACTAAGAGACATTGAAGGCACCAAGCAGAAGAGACAGGGAGAAAGGGACAGAGGGAGGACAGAGACAGAGAGAGAGAGAGAGAGAGAGAGAGAGAGAAGAAGAGAGGAGGGAGAGAAGGGATGGAGGTAGGGAGAGAGATGATGTGAATGAGAGAATATGACAGGGAGAAAGATGGAGAAACTCTTACGAAGGGAAACGAAAGAGAGAAGGGAGGGAGGCGGAAGACAAGAGAGACGAAGAGAAAGTGAAGGTGATGAATGGCAAGCATGACTAGGAGATAATGTGAAAAACAGAACTGGGAGGGCAAACAGAACAACAGAAAAACAGAAGTGAATGAAAAGGGGGGAAGAGGAGAGATGGGTTTGGGCTGAGGGGGGAGCAAGGAGGAGCAATGCTCCAGTCTACAGTCCATGCCAAGCAGAGGGCCTCCACGGTGTTCTCCACACACACACACACACACACATTTGAATCTATCACTCAGCCATGAAGAGC
>NC_063211.1:27904542-27907042 GCF_017589495.1 Alosa alosa | reverse complement strand
TTTTTTTAACAGAGTTCCTCTGTTAACAGTGCAGACTGTATTTGTTTTTTTTTTTATCCATGGAAATTAAGTTTTGAATACTTAATGTAAAATTCTACTTTCCATTTAAATTTACCTCAAGAGCAAATTAATATTTGATGGAATATTTCCAGTATGTTTGCTTGGGATATCAGTGTAGATTTATACATTCATAGACAGCATTCAGTGTGTTTGTGTGTTAGAGAAAGAGTACTGATAAACAATGTGCACACGGGAGCATAGCATCAATAATGCACCATCCGTAGGAAGTGGAATGTTGGGTGAGATATCAGGGTGGTTGACCCCCACAAGATGGAAGGTCACTCTACCAGAATGTTCAGGCCCCTTTGAGGCCTCTGATCCATCTGTTTAACTCCAACCTAACTCTGCCCCTGGTGGCAAAGGATACATGTGCAGGATATCTATTTCTATCCATCTCTACCTGGGTGTAGATTATGTTTTCTTCTCAGATCCTCAGTACTCTAGCATTTGGGTTTTGATGTTAATGTACTCTGTCTGATTGTCTGATTCCATGTGAAGGATAATGAAGCAACAATGGAGGAAAGGCTTTGAGATTTTCAGTAGAAGCTGATGAAACAACTGAAACAAACTTCTGGCTGCCGGGGGTTGGGAAATGAAACTTTGGTGTTTGCACGGCCTCGCACATACACACTGGCAAATGTTTCACCGTCCATCATTTAATTATTTCTGATATAGGAGCTACGTGGCTAATAACGCCGACAGACTGACGTTTTTCGATCCACCTTGTCAGAAAGAGTATTGATCAGGAGCCAAAGAGCAGTGAGGCTTTATTAATGCACTCCTCAGTACAGGAACAGCCCAAACAAGTAAACAGAAAGGAGAGACCAAAACAAATAAAACATGCATTGCTACAAGCTCAGCTGGAGAGTACATCAATAATAGACGTGACTTTTGTTCTCCTTTCACTTACTTATATATACATAAACACTACAATCTGCCCACTCAAAATCACTCATAACATTGTTTTACGTGTTTCGCCCAGGGCAATTGGAAGCAATGAAGTAAGGAAACGATGTGTGCACAGAGGTCATCCAGCTGAACATTTGGGGACATCTGTTCCTGTAGAGCTTGTCTTAATGCCTTCCATTGACCCATGCCAGGCTCCTCGGTGGCTCTCAGTGGCTCTCAGTAATAAGCATTCATACCTCATGTTTAGTGGTCTGCGCTCACAGAATCTGCTTAATGTAATCACGCTCGGCCTATGACTTATTGGATGAGGCTCATTTTGTCTGGCCTCGGGGGGAGGTGGAGATGAGTTTATGGCTCATCATGGGATCTGATTAGAGGGCCATTAGAGGGCCACTGTTTTGCTTTTTACTATCCTGATCATATCTTCATTCTGTGAATTACATGTTAATGTGTATTTGGGGCATTTTGATTCTTAGTGCGAATGAAAGAGTGCAATAGAACCTGCATGAACATTCCTAAACAGATTCCTAAGCAGTCACCCTTTTCCTGCTGTCTCTCTGAATTCAGTTTGATTCAATATACGTGCTACCAAAGTGCAGAACATAGAAACACATTGAAACATTGAAAACATAGAAACATTGGATATAAAACATTGTCTCATGGAATATAAAGCATCCATCTCTCTCTTTCTCTCTCTCTCTCTCTCTCTCTCTCTCACTCCCTTTCGTCAAAATCTCTCTTCATCTTGTATTACTCCCTGTCTCACTTGTGAAATATTCACCAAAGAAAAGTTTGCATAAATTCTTGCATCCTGAATTAATGATGGGCAGATGTTGGATCTACTTATGCAGTCTTGCTTTGGTCTCTGGTGACTGGCAAGGTCTTCTGTGCCTACCAGAGGGGGCTTTTACTAATGTAATGATGTCTTTCTTATTCATGACAAGGACACGCCATATGCGAACCCACATCTTCTCTTTGATTGGAGACATTCAGTGGGAACAACAGCATGAAGAAAAAGAAAAAAGAGGAAAAAAAAAACTTTCTTCATTTGCAATGCGGGGAGAGGAGGGGAGAGGAGAGGAGAGGAGGGGAGGGGAGGGGAGCCGAGCAGAGCAGAAGAAGTGAGCATGGGATGTTAGGAAATGGCACAACAAAGTGTGACAAGGCTGGATGCTGCATCCCTCTGGCCCCCTCACAGTGCTGATGTTATGGCAGGCTGCGCTGCGCTGCACTCACACCCTCTCCCCCACGGCCACTGGTGGTGTGCGGTGCCTCCTGAACACAAACGATGGCTCTCTTCAACTCTCAATAACAACAGCGCCACTCCAGCTTAGACAGAAAAGAAACACAATCTGAAATAGTATGTCTATGATAACACTTTATTGCACGGGGTCCTTGATCTACATAATGAAGTACAGTGTAACAACCTATGTACAGTAACAATATAATATCACATACTTATTATGTCCATACATAATGTATTTTTGAGTACCTACAGATCATTAGTACAGATGTGATAAGGAGTGCTTGT
>NC_063211.1:27799542-27892042 GCF_017589495.1 Alosa alosa | reverse complement strand
TGAAAGTAAAAGAAACAGGCTGTGTGAATGATCGGGAGGGAGAGGGGTGTGCCTGGATAGATAGACAGAGAGACCAAGAGAGAGAGAGAGAGAGAGAGAGAGGAGGGAAGGAAAGAGAATAGAAAGACCACAAGGCTGAGCGATTTCTTGCCATAAGCTGCAGAGCTGATGATCTCACCCCTTCGACTAATGGTCACGCCACTCATCCTTTCTCTCTCTCACCCTCTCCTTCTCTCACTCCATCCTTCCCTCCCTCCCTCCTCCAAGTCACTCTCCACTGCAACATTAAAGGCTTGCGGTATTTAGCACCACTCTCTATGGCAGCTCACAATCTCTCTAAGGAATACTACCACATCTGTGTCAGAGAGATGGAGGGAGAGAGAGAGAGAGAGAGACAGAGAGAGAGAGATGGAGGGAGCAGGAGAGTGGTGTGGGAGAGAGAGAGAGAGGAAATCCCTTTTCATTGTAATTCATTGTAATGATACCAATCAAATGCAGTCCAACTATGTTTATTGCATAATAATGGCATGTTGTGGGACAGTGCATATGATCCGTCTAATGTCTCTCAGGTTTCAGTTGGCACTGGAGTCTTAAATCAAATTCTGGGAGTCTGTGTGTACACATGATTTCATTAGGAAGCAATAGTGACAAGATAATGGTTACAAACAACCCAGTGCATTCTGTGCCTCTCCCTGATTCAGGTGTTTTTCTTTAGGGCCACAAAATGTAAACAAATACAATCATGTATTATGTAGTGTAATGTATTCAGCAAATGCCTGCAATAAAGTATCCAATACAAAGGACAACCATACAAATTATGTACCACTTTGTACCAACCATTTAGTAATGCCCTCAGAATGGCACTTTTAACCCATTTTACAACAAATTGTAAATGTAAAACACCAAATGCATGACTTCCCTTGTTGACTATCCAGTCACAAGTACAAAAGCAACTTTAGACCTTAACCACATTTTCCTAATTTTGCTTTTTAAATTGCTGGAACTTTGCTGGAATTAAGTAACACCCACCCCAACCCTTGTCACCATGCACACACACACAAACACACACAAACACACACAGATACTTTATTCAGTTCCACATTACAAGTAAATTTTCATTAGGAATCAAATGTTTTGAATGATCAAACAGATTAAACCATATCAGCACATTGTTATGTATGACAATACAATCTCAGGGGTACAGAAAACATCTCCTTTTCCAAATAAACATGCTTCCTATAATGGCTGAAATTGAGCAGTACTCATGCTCTGACGTTGTAGAGACACTGTTAACTTTGATAGGAGAGGTGCCGTTTGGAGACTGGAGGAGTAATTGATTTAGGAGGGAAGTGAGATCACGCCACTGTTTCCTCCCATCTCACTTGCTATTCTGAATTTTAATCAACGCTTAGTTCATATTATAGCATATTCTAACTCCAATCCACAGTTTTTCTTTTCTCCCTTACTTATAGTCAACATTGGTTTGCCTTGTAGACAGGAGGATATGATTCTTCAAGACTTCTGTTTTTAGTCCCTGTTTTTGATGTCAATTTTGTCTTTCATATTTATCATATCAATGATCCCGAGTTGTTTTTCAAGAGTGCAGATGAAGTAACTACACTATGAAATAATTATCTGACCTACACTTACTCCCTCACAAATCTTTTTTCCATCTATAATTCAAATCAAACCTCTGAAAACGGAAGTTTGAAATATTCCCCTACTGAGATCTGAGGACCATGGGATGGTTCTAGCGTCTGTAAATGGCAAGGCGCTGCTTGAAAGAGTCAGGAGCTTGTCTCTGCTTTGAGATGCTCTATGAGTTAGCTTTGGGGATGTGGAAGCGGGTGCGGCAGGATGGGAAATGTGTGCGTGTCTCAGTGTGAACATCCTGCTATTTTCTTGCTACAGGAAGTCTTGATCTTTTACTTGATCACACATTTCAAACTAGAGAAACACATACATGTGTGTTTATTATACATCAAACCAATATGAAAATTAATGACCTTTGTTAACTTTAAGGTCACAGCATATGTTACAGTGCCCATGTTATACTGGTTACTATGGTCACCGAATTCTATATCCTACAGTCTCTGGCTCTGTGCGTTGATTTATAGCCATCCTCCTTCTGCTAACTGTGTTGGCAAGGTAGTAAGTTTTGTTCTACACAATCACAAAAGCCCTCGTAATTCGGCACATTTGTATTTGTAAGGTGCACTAGACGAACTGTTGAGCAGCCTTATGGGTGTAAGTCAATGAACACTGTAAACCTATTAATAGCATTAGAAAGCTAAGAAGTGACGTCTAGCATAACACTGGTATAAATACACAATCTCAACAAAGATAGGCTATAAGATATGAATTTCTGAAAAATTCATTCACAATATGAAAGTGTAGACATTATGCTGAGAAGATATGGCAAAGTGTTAAATTCAACAATTCAATTGTTTCCTGAACCTAGTGTTATAATTGCTCTATAACAAGGTGATATTTGTCTCCATGTCTTTTGTCTTCCAATTTGTTTCTTCATGGGATTCAAGTGGTTTCCCAGGGTCAGCAGTGGTTCGTGGCATCTAGCAAGGTAGAGAAAAAAAACATGACATGGATATGGATATGCACAGGAATATTCTCTCATTTACCTGAAAAATCTGTAAAAGAAAAGCTCACACAAATCTAGTTCCCTGAGTCCTCCTTCTTCAGCCCCACTTCCACTTTTTACAACTCTCTCTCTCTCTCTCTCTCTCTCTCTCTCCCTCTCTCTCTCTCTCTTTCTCTCTCTCTCACTCTCTCACCCCAGTTAATGTCACACATGGGATTTGTCTGGACGTGGGGCGTGGGGTGGGTGCTTGTGGAAAGCCTGGGCTCCGTCCACACAGCCACCAGCTTGCCTTCCTCTCTCCCTCTCTCCCTGGCTGGCTGGCTGGCACGCCCCGGGGGAAGAGCCATCATGCTGACTGGAGCCCTCCGCACCGTTATGACTCGCAGGCCTGTCTTGGGACAGCCTTCAAAAATAACCCCCTCTCCGCATAACCCCATTCCCACCGCCCAATCACCACCTCCTCCATCACCCCACTGGCACAGCGCTCGGCAAAGACGGAATGTCAGCGAGGCCCATATCGTGCTGTGCCCCCCCCCCCCACCCCACCCCACTGTGCCCCTTTGCCCTTGTCTTGTCTTGACACAGCGTGTGTCTAATGCATAGGGGAGCTGCAAATGCAGCAGCAGTTGCTCAGACGGAGCCAGGGTTGTGCCGCACACATCATGTGAAGAGACCACATGGCTCATGAAAGGTCCACCATGACTGATCTGTGGGAAGCCATTTTGTGGAGGGCCTTCACAGAGGAGTCAAATAGCATAAAACAAGCCCATTATTCATCCAATGAGGCTGAGCTTGTTATTCAATTTCCATTTAAATTTTATTTGTGGTTGTTTATCTGTTTCACTTCATAATTACATTGTTATTTGTTTTAATTATGCTGTTGTTTTGACATACATATATTTGCCTACTGTATATACAGTACATAAGATCCTTTACTTGTGACACAAATGAGCTGGGCATATTCAGAGAGAGCTTTGGAACTGATGTCATCATCTCTTGGCGAGACTGGGCCACTCACTCCCTGGCTCCAGGACAGCGATGGAGTCCTTGTCTGGGCCAGTGCTGCAAACACAAGCCCCTGTGTGCTCCAGTCTCAATGACCCACTGCACACTGCCAGCAAGCCTGGCCCTGCTCTCTTGTCTTCTGCTGGGCGGGCTCTGGCTAGGTTAATGCACTCCGGAGGCTGACGTCAGCTTGCAGTTGTGAGGAAGGTGGTGATGGTGGGGTTGGGGGTTGGGAACGGGGAACGGGGAACGGGGCAGGATGAAGCCGGGATAAGGGGTTAAGCTGTGTGCAGAGGTCAAGTGCCGGCAGAGGGTCATGGTCATGGCATGTTGAGATCCTTGTTCATGTAAACAAAGGCTTGGCTTATCCGAGGGAGTCTGTGCTGGGGGGCTTTGCTTTACACTGGGACAGTGACGAGAACGCCCAGGGAGCTCACACACATAATCACACACTCTTACATACAGTAGTATGAGTGCACACTCATGGACACACACACACACACACATACACACACACACACACACACACACACACACACACACACACACACACACACACACATAAAATGTCATAAAAACACAGGAACACACATAATCACATATAGAAGCCTAATCATGCAGTGATACACACATCTCCACAAGATACACACACACACACAGTGTGACTGCGGATGATTCCATTCTGCTGATTGTGTATGCACGGAGGTGCTGTGCGACCTGCTAATTGGTGGGCCTGACACAGTGTGATTAGTTCCCACTGCAGGCAAGGGCTAGGGGCCGCAGGCTTTGACATTTGTGACAGGGCTGATCTCCACTGATTTAGCAGCTAAGCAAGGTGTGCGTGCGTGCGGTGTGTGTGTGTGTGTGTGTGTGTGTGTGTGTGTGTGTGTGTGTGTGTGTGTGTGTGTGTGTGAAAGAGACCCTGAGAGGGCATTTGTATGAATTGAGCATATGTAGGTCAGAGCATGTGTTGAAGCAAAGAGTGAAAGGGTTGTCATAACCACCTGGCTCAAAGTAAATGGGAGACCACAACAGTTTTTTTTTACATTTTAACATTTATTTTAACATTGAAAGATAAAGTCAGTATAGTGAATGGAAAAGGATAGTGTAATGCAAAGTGTGTCTAGGAGTGATCAAACAAAAGTGTAAAACGCGACGTCGGTGTGAGGAGTGATGGGCTAGGGCTCTCCCCAGCGGAGCAGCCACGGAGTGACCAGGAACCAGGCCAGAGCGTCAGAGCAGAGAGTGTCCATTACCCATGAGGTCTTCTTTATAGGACCACCCATTACTCCCAGCACCAATTGGCACACCATGATCTGCAGATGATAACAAGGCAGCACAGACCAAAGGGGCAGAGCCCCAACAGGCATTAGAAAAGATGTGATACTGGGAATGACCAGCGGGGCCTTAACAGGGTGTTGGTTAGTCTCTCTGTCAGGGCGAGATGTGTATATGGCTGTGTGTCTATGTGTGTGTGTGTGTGTGTGTGTGTGTGTGTGTGCGAGTATGTGTCTTTATCAACAGACTGTGTATAATTGTCACCGCCAGTCTTGGCACAAAGCGAGTACTCTGTCATTTTTTCTTTCACACATTCTCGGCTACCATTCTTTCCCTCATGCTCTTCGTTTATCACACATGCACACACACACACACACACACACACACACACACACACACACACACACACACACACACACATACAGACTCCTACTCTTGGTTAGACTTCTCAATCTTTTTTGTGGCTGTAGGTGTGATGAGCAGTCGTCAGCAAGTAGGGGAACTGACACACACTCAATCTAGACCCCTCCTCAAGCACTTACATCTCACCACCTCTCTCTTGTGCTTTGTGTGGATGTGTGGGAGCATGCACAGTACTTGCATATGAGTCAAGTTTGTGTGTGTTTCTTTGTCTGCTGTCTGTATGTGTAGTGCACCTTGATTTCAAAATGAGTTGTCCCGTCAGCACTAATTAATTGCGAATAACTACATACACACACCACAACACACCCACCCATGCATACCCTTGTATGAGTTTTGTGTGTGTGTGTGTGTGTGTGTGTGTGTGTGTGTGTGTGTGTGTGTGTGTGTGTGTGTGTATGTATTTATAATGAATTTGTGTTCCTGAATGAATGTTTTTGTTGTTGTTTTTTTTGTTGTGTGTGTGTGTGTGTGTGTGTGTGTGTGGTTGTGGTGGAGGGGTTGTGTGGGGTGTATTGTGTGGGTTTGTTTAGTACGCTTCTGTGCTTGACTGCTTTCGCTTGGAGGAAGCTTGCCCTCTAGTGTGCAGTAACCAAGAGCAACAAGCAGCGGCTCACCTCTCAGACAATGCACACTGTGTGTGTGTGTGTGTGTGTGTGTGTGTGTGTGTGTGTGTGTGTGTGTGTGTGTGTGTGTGTGTGTGTGTGGCAGCAAAACAGAACCACAATGAACTTTAATGCCTGCTCAACCATTAACATGGCATGAAATCTCTCTATCTATCTATCTATATGTAGTGTTTCTTTCTGTCTCCATTGTCCTGTACATACAATAAGATTCATCTGTGCTTGCTACAAGAGAGTGGCTCTGCCCCCAGTGACAATGCCTTGTTATGTTGCGCTGCAGATAGCTGTGTAATGAGAGTGTTCCACTAGAATTAGATTGAATTGAACATCAGAATGAGCAAAGGGGGGGAGAAAATATTCATGAACCAACTCAGGTTGTGGTTTGGAAAGTGTCTCGATTTGTGATATTTTCTGTGTGCATGTGCATTTCACCACATCTCTCTCTCTCTCTCTCTCTCTCTCTCTCTCTCTCTCTCTCTCTCTCTCTCTCTCTCTCTCTTTCATGATTTTTCACATGCATACACTTAAATGCTCTGACTCTCCCACAGTCTGTACCCTTGTGACACACACACACAGACACACACACACACACACACACACACACACACACACACACACACACACACACACACACACACACACACCCACACACACACACACACACACACACACACACACACACACACACAGAACCAGACAGACAGACACACAATCACACAGTCAGAAACACAGACACACACATACAAACATGCCCACTCTCACTCTCCCGCTACATGCTCTCACTCTATGTGACAGACACACACACACATGGCTGGTTTTGATGGCCTTACAAGGTGACATGGACTGTTGATAAGCAACGTGGTGACGGCATGGTGACAGGTGGGAGCACTAGTGCGACTGGAGCGGGGGTTGTGTCATAGTGCAAGGCCAAATAACGTGACATGGAAATGCATGGGAACTAGCACAGGGAGTCATGGGGAAGAGAAGCCATAACAACAAGGTGTTATGGTGACCGAGGCACTGAGCCAAGAATGACCCAACCAAGGGCTCATTTTTATATATCCAATAAAACCAGGAATGGAACCAGGAAACCAGGAAAGGAAACAGGAAACCAATCACAATCAACAACTGTAATCATGCAACTGTTATGGCAATCAATCAATTCAGGCATACATTAATAAATAGATTCAAAAAATAATAATTGATTTGTGCCTGGTTTGTAGGACATTTACCTTTTCTGACCTTTTTTTGTGAAAGAGCCCATCATGTCACAAAGGATTATAAGGACTTTGAAGTGAAGTCTTTCTACTGACAAAACACCAGATTTGACAGCAATTTAATTCATTTTGTTTCTCCCCCATCTTTTGTGATACTATTAGAGGTGTGACAATGCAGTCTTTCATTATATGATATTAGTAGTTGTTATCAGGATCCTCTTTTCATTTTAGCTGACGAGGAGGGAAAATTGTATTCTTTCATGAATACTAGGGATGTCAAAGAGAATGAAAGCATACTGTACTATTAATTCAATTCCAAGAGAAATGGTCAGTCGCAAGAAACTGTCTGCCATGGTAGAAATGTCCTCCTCCAGAGGGTTTGTCATATAAGATGTCTATCAGATTATCATTTTAACCCACTTTCCTTAGTTAGTATATGAAGAGAAAGGAGTTATAAGATATAGACATTTCTATGTAGACCTTTATTGTGTAACACTAATGTAGATAAATCATCTATTAATTTTATATAGGTTATTTACTGTAGGAATAGTCCACTACCTATATGTATCCTGACAAAAAATGTAGGCCTATTTCATGACTGTATCAGATCTTTGAATGGAAATAAACAGCAAACTCTAGTAGAAGTGACCTCTGAGTTTTAAAAAGTAAGGATTTGCTTCTTCTGTTTTTTTTCTTCCGCATTTAGAAGGGGAAGGATTTCTCGAATTGGTGCTTATCCTCTCTGTAGTCGAGTTTGTTGATTTGTTATTTTCCTCCAACAAACTGGATAAATAGCGATTTAGCCAAGTCCCTTCGAATTAGAATTAGAGGTTTTATTTGACAGGGCGCTTTGGACTCGAGCCTTTGAATCTAATGGTGGGCTAACTAATCCCGATGATCGACTCTGAGCTAAAGTCACTGGCCTGTCAAGTGTTTTCCACGCCAAGTGCGAAGGGCGCTGCTTTGCCATTCCCGGCTATTTGCACCATAACAAACACGCACCGAGGGAATGTGTTGATGTTTACATACAAAACCTCTGAACCATATAAAGAGGGTTGTCTCCTTTGGAGAAAAATGCTGTGAATCACAGTGCAACAGCTAGGCCTATCACTAATAAGTGTAAGGGCACAGATTCTGATTATAATGTGGTGTCTGTTTTGTAGGTATGTTTGCCACTCTGCGTTGGTAGTAGAGGTGAGGAGTCAGATGTTACATCACAGTACAAGCTGCGAATATTGTGAATGAGTTTAAATAATCCTTTTAATCAGGTCTTTTCTCGCTATATTGATTCACGTCAGTGATTTTCTATATTTGTTTTATTGTCATTTTGTCCTTATCATAATCAATCTCACTGGTCTGTATTGATATTTAGTCAAATATTCAGCATAGGTGAACTGCTTTGGTCTGCTTCAGTTTGATATGGCCTTTGCTGCCCTGCAGCCTTTCACATGCAACCACCAATTTACTTTTCCTTAAAATGAGAAGGAAGCAAACATTATATATACAGTATAGGGGAGGGGGGGCACTCAGACTTAGTACATGCCAGCCTGGAGTGGCACAGCAGCACTACTCATACCCTGCCTCACTCACTGAGTGGGTGATGGATCATGTGGGCCCACTCCCCCCACACACACCCCACCCTGAGATGGGCGCTGTTTGCAGAGGTGCGCTTGGCACAGCGCGGCAATCTGCATGCTAATGTGGCCGCTATCTGCATCAGATAGGAATAGAAATTTACAAATTAACCCAAATACACAGGCTGGACGGAGCGGCCTCTGCTGCGCTGGGCTAATTTGGTTAGGATGGGATGACTGTGGGTCATCTAGCGCAATCAATCACATGGAGAGCCCAAAATGATATCATTAGCACAGAAGAAATGGACGAGGAAAGAGGAAAGGAGAGGAGGGGGGAGAGAGAGAGAGGTGAGGAATGTATTGATCAAAATTAGAAACGCTTTCACCGTCGGCACCCCTGCTTTAAATTTCATCTGCTCCTTATTTTCCACTTGGCTCCAGCCTCTTTCTTGGAAACTGTCAATTTTGGTTTGAATAATGCATACGTGTGTTGACATTGCTGCTTGCTGGCTCAAGGAAGATTAGTTATTCTTAAGCACATTGAAGCAAAGACTTTAGACCTCATTTTACATAGAAATTACAGTGACCATATTATATTATTTTTGAGACTGTACATTTACTGTAGTCATAGAGAAAACTAAGCAGCCCTCCTGGAAATAGTTTTTCAATAAATCCTTGTTTACTGTTTGTGCTTCATTTATCTTATTCATTAGTTCAATATGGGAAAAAGTAGTGAAATCTGTGTTTATCTGTTTTTTAACAAATCATGGAGACTCTGTTATTGTCTCAATCAGTATATTGTTTTCGTTGGCAACCGATAATGGATTCCCAGCCGTGTAGAATGTGCAGTGGTAGCTATCAGTGTGAGGTGCGTGATTTAGGCTGGTTTAGTGTCTTTTGTCTTGCCTTGTTCCAACAATGGCCTCATGAGGGGTAATAGCATGGTCTCAGGTGTGTCTGAAGGGTGTTTGTGGAGGCTTGCATGGACATGCTCTGTAAGACCCAGTGCTGACAGAAACTGGGGAATGTGGGAATATGATTCCCCTGCTCTGTGCACTTCTCCAACATTTCACTGTTTTATTCTCTCGCTTCCTCTCTATCTCTGTATCCCTCATTCTCGCTATGCCTCACTCTTTCTCTCTCTCTCTCTCTCTCTCTCTCTCTCTCTCTCTCTCTCTCTCTCTCTCTCTCTCCCTCCCTCCTCCCCTCCCTATGAGCCAACTCATTTGTGAAATTCATTTTCCTGTCAGCATGGCTCAGTCTCTAATTCATCCCCTATGATTCTTCATGTCGGGGCCATAATGCCCTTCTCTGCGCGGCATCTCACAGACCCATTATCTGGACTGATAGGGACAGACTCTTAGTACTTGGTCTGGTCTCTTCTCTTTCTGTGTGTGTGTGTGTGTGTGTGTGTGTGTGTGTGTGTGTGTGTGTGTGTAGGGTACTAGCATAGTAATCAACCCATCCAAAGGGTCCCATCTAAATCAGGACATAGAAATCATCCCTGATGGATTTAGTGTCCCTCTGTATGCGATGAGGGGGCCCGGGCTCACGCGGAGCCGATGCTGTGTGTTCTTATTAGGAGGCAGAAAGATGGAGCAGATGCATCCATGGGCACCATTCAGTGCCTTTAATAAGGCCAAGGGCCAGCTAGGGCCTGTCAAAAGAGTCGGGTAGAAAAAAAAAGAAAGAAAACAGAAAAGGAAAAAAAATCTAGACATGCTCATGCTACAAAATGGCCCCCAGTTTGGCTGTCATTACATGATTGTAAGCACATTAACTTGAGTGGTTAGAAAAGGCAAGCACTGGAGAGAGACAGCCACTGAGGATGATGCACTACCTCATCTAGCTTTCTTGTCATCAGTGTTGGGAATAAAACGTTGGACACACAAATCAATTATTTTGCTGTAAATCTCATATGACAGCCTCTTTTCAGACAGTGACTGTATATAAAGCCTGAGACCACAGATCCATGCATTTAAACACAAAAATGCACATATACCCACATGTACCAAGGCTATAACATATTCTAGATAGATGCATAAGTCAATAGGCTGCAGCACCTTCTATTGAGTTTAGTATTGATAAGGAGAGAGGTCCTATAAAGCAGTGACTTGTGGGATATTGGAGTACCAAATGAGGCATGTTATTAAAGTGACCAATGGTGCAGAGGTTGTATGAAAATCAAATGAACCAGCTGTAATAACTCCCCAGCTGCATATATACTTTCAGTCAAACTTAAATAGTTCCCATAGATACTATGAACTCAAATATGATTATCTCAACGGAGATATGATCTGAGGTAAATCAGACCTGATTTTTTAAGTTATCAGAGCAGACTGACAGACAGATGGAAAGACAGACAGATGGATCCAATTACAATGCCCTTTGTCAGCTATTTCGGGCAAGAATAAAAAAACAATAGTTTAAATCATATTTTTCAAATCTAATGTTGTGTGATGTTGTGCACAATGATATGACAATCCTGAAACCTGATCTGTGAGTTTCAACAATAGCTTTCCCCTTTAGGCAATCATCAATACTTCATATGTCCATCCCTAGAAGTGACGCAGAGCAGTAGTGGTAGTATGTGCATCCCCACCGGTGAAGTGCAGGGGGTGAAGGGGGTTGGACACAACTTGAAAGAATGAGGTGCCTGCACTCTGCTATACGTTTAATGTGCTGCAACGTTTCGACCCTGCTGGGTCTTCCTCTGGCAAAAAAAGACAATAAACGCATGGGAGAAATAGCAGAGTGCATAGCAGAGTGCAGGCACCTCATTCTTTTATGTTGCATCCCTAAAAGTGAGTCAGTTTATGCAGCATGGTTTCAGAGTGTGATGCTAACTACTAAGCTCAAAGACCACAACCTGATGTATTTTTAAACACTCAAGGGTTGCAACGAAGGTTCAAATGCAATCAGCCAATAACTGTAGCCATCCAAAAAGATTGCATTACCTGTGGTACATGCATAAAACATGGTGCACATCTGAAATACCCTCCAACCTCCGATGTTCAGAGTGTAAACCTTTCAAAACAGATGGAGGTGTTGGAACTGGCATCTTCTGTTTATGAATACTGAGAGCGTTGACAGCATATATTGGTTCATGTGTCTATGATGACTGAATTTAAAATTCCTTCAACGATGGAGTGAATTCAAAGACTTTAGTTATTGAATGTCGTTCAGCCTTAAAATGCAGTTTTGGTGATATCCATGTGTGTGAAGATCTTTTTTTCTGAACCAGTTTGTGCAGCTTTTCGCAGTGTTAGACTTATCACCGATGGTGTTTTGGAAGATTCATCTGCTCATCTCTCTCATCTCATCTCTCTCTCCCTACCTCCCTCTCTCTCTCTCCCTACCTCTCTCTCTCTCTCACCATAACCATCCTCCTCTCCACAAGCTTCAAAAGGAAAACTCAGTCAGTCATCATTATTGCTGGGAAGCAAGTAAATGAATAAACAAGCAGCAGGCCTTTTCAAGTTCAGAGATGGGGCTGCATACAGTAATGGGAGACACAGATAATCCCAAGTCATGTCTAAATTGTAAATTGAATCCACTCCTGGAAGAATGTAAGGCTGAGAATGTCTCTCTCTCTCTCTCTCTCTCTCTCTCTCTCTCTCTCTCTCTCTCTCTCTCTGTATTGGCATGACATGACAAGGTCACTCCTATTGCCAAAGCAGTTATTATTTAATATAGTATCTGATCACATATCCATATCAATAGATTTCCATTGTAAAAAATACAATGTGGGTGTGTATGCATGAATGTGTGTGTGTGTGTGTGTGTGTGTGTGTGTGTGTGTGTGTGTTTGTGTGCGTGTCTCTCTCTCGCTTTCTTTCTCCTCTCTTATCCACCTCTGTCACCTCTAGTATGGATGTGTCTTATCATTGTTTATTTCATTGGTTCTGTCTTTCTGTCTTTGCCTGCTTATCTGTGTGTGTATGTATCTTTAGCTGACTTACAGTTTTCTTTTGTTTAACTTCTTTTCTTTATTTCCTGCTGTGTTGTGTTTGCTGTTTAAATGAACTCATTCTTTTCCCCCACAAATGCCTTAAATAATGACGGGGTTAGGTTTACATGTTGAGCTCACAGTGTATGCACAGACAGTTGAAAGAGATGGGCGAGTAAAGGAAAAAGAGCTTTCCTGTGTGTGCAGTCTCTTCCCATATACAATTGGCTATTTCAAATATAGTGCATGCAGTACAGTGTCTCCAGGGACAAACCTGGAGTTGCTGCGGAGTCTTGGAAGACAAGACCCAAAGGAGTTGTAATGCTCTTTTGGCCTTAAAGAACTGAAGGTGGGTGAGAAACAAGGCTGTCAGGAGAAGAAGGAGGTGGTAGTGGTGCTGAGCGCTTGTGTGGAGGGGAATGGGGAAAAGCACCTTTCCTCTTGCCTTAACAAGAATTAAAAAACAAACAACCCAGCATTTCCCCTTTGTTTTTCCGGGACATAAATTAGCACCTGCTTGCTGGTGCTTGACATGCATTAAACATGGCCTTGTTTTTAATGGACTCATGTGGAGTTCCACGCAATTAGCTCTCTGCTCGAGCGAAAGTTTCTCACCACAAAGAGTAATCTCTTGCTGAAAGTTGTGTGGACCAAATGAGCACGCATCAACCATGTTAACCACCTCTCAGAGATTTCCTGTAGGAATTATCCCTGCTTTTTTCTGGAGTAACCATATGTGGTTCATTATAAAATGTCTGAAAATCATCACTAGTGGAATATTTCAATTAGGAGTCAAATGTTGTGATTCTGCAAGCTGTGATTGTGATGAAAGGTAGTTGACATTTGAGCTCATCAGTCAATCAGATTACAGCCCTCCCTTCTGTGCTCCTGAATCCACATGTTCATTTGCTGGGATGCCACATACCGAGTCACTATATTTTTTCCCATTCACAGTATCTATATGTAATAGACAGCTAAAGGACCATCAGGAGCAATTCTGTTTTGCATTCATGAAGTTCACCTAAAAAGCAACTTTTCATTAAGCATCTGCAGGAACTGAGCATTTCTGCCAATCTACTATGAATTAAAGGAGAATTCCGGTGTGATATTGACCTAAACATGATACCGAGTGTGAACGTGTGTCTCATAGCCCATCTCTTCTTGTCCCCTGCACTCCAAAATCTGCCGCTAGTTAGCCGATGCTACCAACAGCTTTTTCAATGGTGGTGCTTCGGCATCGGGCTAGCCATGCAAAAAAATCACTGTTTTACACCATTTACGAGGCTCAATGTATCTCCACACTTCATTGGTAGACTTCCGAGGGCCCTGACATTTAAAACGAGACATTGAGAACTTTGAAAAAGCACTTTAGTTTACTTACAAGTACAGGGGAGTGCAGGGGACAAGCCGAGATGGGCTATGAGACATACGTTCACACTCGGTATCATATTTCAACACACTTTAGGTCAATATCACACCGGAATTCTCCTTTAACATACATATGATTAAAAAAAATAATTAAATTACATTTTAATTTAATTTAATTCATTTTTTGAATCATATGCATGTATTGTTTTAATCTGTTTTCAATATTCTGCCAAGCCACTATGAATTAACATGCATATGATTCCCACTATGTTGCACCATTCATAAGCTGCATTTGTTTTTACATGAAGAACACCAGACAGATAGTTTTAATAAAGACTTAAGCTTGTTCTGTGAGATTTCTTGTTCTGGATTTATGCTTTTGGACACATCAAACCCTTGGCATTAGGACAGTTCCAATTCTATTTAAATAGCCTGAGGCATTTTGAACAAGGCACCATCATCAACATTCATGACCATGCTGTATTTTGGGACTGAGATGTTGATTTTGAGTAAAGTTGAAGTTTGTTTACAAAGGAAAGAGAAAACTAAATAGCAATAAATTATAATCTGTTTATTCCTGTTTTTTTTTTGTTGTTATTTTTTTCATAGACGGGCCCCTCGGACCACGCGGACTAGTGGAAGCCACAGAGATGTGCACCCAGGAGTGCCTGGTCCTAGGCCACTCTGACAACTGCTGGATGCCCCCAAGCCTTGGCTCCTTCCAGTCACCCAAGTCACCTGTCTCCACCTTCGCCCATGAGAAGGACTGGTCCAAAGACAAGCTCCTCAATGGCCATACCCTTACCCGCAGCTGGAAGACCGAGGGGGGCCGGGACCAGTTCGGTGGAGAGCGCAAGCAGTTTGGCAGCTCGGAGGGACACTTCAACAGCAGCGCGCACATGGCGGACATCCCGCTGGCCAGCCTGAAGTCCTACCAGCCAACCTGTGGCCCTGACAGCCCTAAGGAACAGCAGCTATAAAGGCGGACCCCTCTCCGCGGGGACCCGACTCTCGCCGGCTGTCTTGTCGATGTAGATCTATAGCATTTTTGATTTTTGTTTCTTTTCCATTTTTGGAGTTCTTAATTGTTTTCTTACTTTCCCCCGTGTCTTTCTTGATTTTCTCCTACTTTTAATTCAGGTGGACGCTACCCGCTCTGTGATAGTCGCGTGTGTGGAATTTTAGACTGCTAAGTTAGAATTGTGCTTGCGCCGGAAAGTATACTATGCGACTTCTTCATCGATGGTACCACTGACCTTTCCTCTCCTGGGTTTGAAATTTTTGCATTTCCGTGATTCTTCTCTATGAAACTCAAGGGATTTGCTGCAACATTTAAACTCACAAGTATATTGGTACCTTGTGTGTACCTCACTATGGACATGGATTGGAAGGCTCTACAGTAAAAATCATGACAAACTGAAGATGGGATATTCATATATTAAACAGTTAAAAAATATATGGCTGACCAATATATACAAATATTGTGATGTGGTTGTACTTGAGCTGTTTTGAGGACTATATTAATCTACACTGTCAAAGAAAATTGGAATTACAATTACGAGAGCATTGTACTAATTACACTGTTAGTGGACACTTGTTTAGTCTGTCATTGTTGGTGTGTTTGTAAATAGGACTTGATACTAACCAGTTTTATGTACTTGTAATATTCACATGGAATAGATCATTGCTGTCGTTAATTATTTGTCCCTTTCTTTTTTTTTTTTAAATGCCTTGTTTGGTTTAAGTCTATTGGGTTTCCTATTGGTGTCAAAAAGCCAGAAGAGACTGTGTGATTAAACAGATTTTCCTTTCCTGACAGAAAAAAAACTAAAAGAAGTCTTGTGAATGAAGAACACAGATTATGAATCATGAAATTGCACAATACTGTTCAAATCTGCATACCATCAACTATGGCAACAAACCTGGCAAACTTATTTTTTCAAACTATTTTGTATTATTGATGTATAAGCTCGATTTCTACTTACGGCAAAAGAAAAGCGTGATGTCTTTTCCTCTAAACAAACAAAAAAGGCAAAATGATGTAACAGTTCAACAGCAATATATTTGTAAATGGCTAAATATTTTATTTAACTTAAAAAAAAAAATCACTATTGTAAAGGTTAAATCAGTCATGTCATTGAAGTTAAATTAGTGTTTGCGACCTACAAATTAGAATTTTTCAATCATCCATGTTCATTCTGTCCAGTCTGCTATGTGAGGAAGAGTTGGTGTATACTCGCGATCTCATATGCTGTGCCTTCATGACCAGATTCCAAGCATTCCACTGATCAGAGGACCCATGCTGGTGAGCAGGCAGCCCTCAGTGGTGGCTTCTTGTGCCATTCACAGTGAATGTTTGGCACAAACCAACACATTTCTCACCAGGAAAACACAAAAGAAGAAAAATATCAAAGAAAAAAAAAAGAAAGAAAGAAAATCCATGACTGAGATAACTGACACAATCACACACACACACACACACACACACACACACACACACACACACACACATAGACAGACACACATGGTCCAAAACGCATGTGAATAAAATAAGTCAAGCATTTGTGGGTGGGTGGGAGGGTTAGTAAAATGGGGCTGGGGAGCTCTGTGTTTTTCGCCATGTGATTTCTGTTTCTATTTCTTTCTCCATGTCTTTATTTTCTCTTTCTTTTTTCCAAGCCCTTCGCAAGGCATGGCAGCCAACAGAAACACACATGAAAAGCATGCTTAAAAAGAGAAAGCTTTAAATTGATTCCTTATTATGTTATTAAAATTGACTTTCATGCCTTTCTCTTGTTCTGTTGAAGAGGTTTTAATTAGTCCTCCAAGAAAGACATTTTGTACAGCACCTCCGCATTTTATGTCACAGTATAAGGAGAAGAAAAAATGGAGAAAAAAGTGGGATGGAGTGAGTTGCTTAACTGCAGTATGTTTGTCAGTTGTGAGGGTGTTTGACATCATAGATATTTAAACAGTTAATCCTTGTTACTGCTCTACAGGTATCCAGCTATTGCAATAAATGTTTTAAATATCTCTATGCTTTGTCTGTGTATTCTATTGAAATGTACACCACCTATGGAGCGCCTATTTTTCAGCTTATCTGAACTGTCTGGAATATTGATTATGCGATTATTTATTTATTACTAAACAATGCATTCAATTATATATATTTAGTAGATGCCATCATGCAAAGAAAATGACAATGCATTGTACATATGCTATACATTCTCATCAGTATATGCACAACCTGGGTAACAAACCTCAGGGTTGACCTTGGGGTTGGTAATGCATTGCTCTAGCAGACACTAGGCAGACACTAGCAGGCATTTCCATGGTATTCACTTTCATCCGTTCTGTGTTTTCATCTTTCCCTTATTTGTGTAGTAAGGCAAAAAGAGTGCCAGAGACTGCTGTGTGGTTTCTCTGTCCAGCTCTGCTTCCCTCCGTCCGCCCACTAAATTAGTCTGCCCTGTGTGCAACACATTGAGCCAAACCTGGCCAAACTTCTCACACATTTGCTCGCTCTCTCTTCCTGGCTGCCATGGCATAGTTTATTTGTTTGTTTGTTTGTTTGAGCGGCATGGTGCCCGCTCCATCGGCATCCTTGTGTCTACCCAGCCCCCGCGCCTGAGCCTTGGCACAGTGGCGAAAAACGCTTGGAGGTTCATTTGCATGGCACAAGTACCCGGCGACGAGAGGCCAAGAACACAGTCTAGCCGTTAAAATAATTATATTTCCTTTCGATTGATTTCATTTTTCCCTGTTTTTCTCTCTTCCATTTTAGACTGTTTCTTCCCTCCCCCCACCATTTCCCCCACCTCTGTTGATGTGTTTATCTGGGCCTACCCAACGGCCCTGCTTACTGTCTTATTCGCCATGCTAGCTATCAACTTGGGCAAGAATAGCTTCAGAAAAGCTTCAAAGCTAATTGGCTTGGAAGTGTGAGGGGAAGAAAATTAGTGTCACCCCACAACAAGTGAAAGAAAGTTCCCAGTCGCATTTCTTTTCACATGGCTGGGGAATTTATTTGAAGGTTCGCCGCTCCTCTGAGCCACAGCTGAAATTAAGTTTCTGCTAAAGTTCTATGGCTTAAATAAAATTCCACATTAGTATCTCTCTCTCTCTCTCTTACTCTCTCTCTCTCTCTCTCTTTGTTCAGTGGGTGAGTAAGTGCTACTGGATGTTCCTGTTGAATATTAACAGAAACATTTCACAGGGGTCCACTCTAACCTCCATGCTAATTGAAAATAAAATGGCTGTGTCCACAAGCGGCTATAACGTCTGTCCCTCTTGCATTTCAGCAGCCCATAGACTCTTGCTGTAGTTACATACCAATACTTACTGCTTTTATCAAATAATTCCAAAGTTCTTCCACATGTTCAAGAATTTCAAAATAAATTTGGCTTTTAAATAGCTGTATTATAGTTAACAATGGTAAATTGTTGAAAAAAATCCCCTCTTCAGTTTCTGCTGCAAACCCAGTGTTTGGATGTTTAAATATATTCTGCCCTCATTTGGCTGTTTGGATTCTAAGCCAGTAAACCTGCAGGATCATTTATAGCAAATTAATTTCATAAGCTTGGAGAATAAACAGATTCTCAAACGAAGCACTTGTTCACAGTGAGGCACTGATAAGTGCTTGTGTGTTTTCGGAGAAGTTTGTGTGTATGTGCCTGTGTGTGTGTATGTGTGTGTGGGAGTGCGTTTGTGCACAAGTGTGTGCATGTGTGTGCGAGTGTGTGTGTGTCTTCGGAGATTCAGGAGCGCGATTCTGATCTAATTTCGCCGGGTTATTCAGAGCCTCCCACCCCCGCTTTGGGCCCCTGGGCCCTATGACTGAGCCAAGCCCTGCCAAAAGAGTCCAGTAATGGCCAAATCAATTGGCCTGGCCCACGGATGTTTTTACACACTAATCTTTTGATGAGGGGCATTAAATATTATATCTGCCGGCCAGCATGGCCAAATATATATTTAAATATGAATTAGTCAAGGAGACTTTGACGATGTGTGCTGTTAAGCGCAATCCAGTACATATTTTATACCTTGTCTTTCTTTCTTTACGGTTACCCATCAGTTTTATGACCATGAGGCACCAGCAAGCCCATTAATTATTTAGCTATATTCTGTTTTCATTTTCACACTCGACATCCCATTGATTCCGCTGTCTCTTCGAGGGAACATTTAGGTTAGGGGTTCTTTAATTTGGTGCCAGGAGACTATCCTAGTTCTGTTGCGGTTTGGTTTTGTGTCATGTTTTTTTCTCCTCCTCACCAGAAGAGGGGCTCTTCGCCAGCGCCGCGTTCGTCTCCTTGCCTTACTCATCCACCGGTGTGAATTTAATTGGGAGATCATGGACACGAAAACCTCAAGAAGATAATTGCTCACTCCTAGAGAAAGTCAAATGCATTGAATCAGACTGAGCAAATGACGACACTAATTGTGTTGGGGATTTGCACACAGGCTGGCACTCACACATACTGTTCTCTTGGGGGAGAAAAATGGTCACTAAAACAGTTAACAGATTTCACATTTTTATGTGACAAATTTGACACACCTGTGGCAATTCAGCCCATGTCAATTATAAAAGCCCCTAGGCAATGATTCAGTGGCCTGATGGTGCTAGATAGGTACAATCTTACCGTAGCTCTCTAATGCTATTCATGCAGGTATATTAACCAGCTCTTAAAGTATCATTCAAACCCTTTTTCATGAATGCCTGTCTTAGTGTGAAGTGGTGAGGGTGGGGTAGTAAGTAAGGGTGGCCACACCAACAGAGAAACAAACACTGAGCACACCTTGAAGCCCATCTGATAAAATAAATAAATCACCATGCTTTCTTGCACCGCTGAGGCTCCATAATCGACAAGTCAGGGCTCCTCCAAACATGAAAGATCCACACAGTCACCTCCCGGAGTTGGGCTGGATTAAGAAGGTGACAGATTATCCAACCATATCCACCGTCCGTCAGGGTCCCTTTATGTATCCCAGGCCAGCGCCAGTTCACAGCCCTGGCTACACTTCCTCAAAGGCCTGGCTGGAGTAATCCTTTAGAAGGGGGGGATCTTATCGGACTGGTCTGCACTCACTACTGCCACTACTCTGTGACTTGTGTGGATGGCTGCAGCAGTTGTAGTGGCAAAAGAGGGAGAGTAGCAACACCAATAGTAGTTAATTAATTATGTGCAGAGATTAATTTTTTCTATAGTTTCACCCTAATGCTACGGTTCTGTTTGTTGGTCCTGAGTGTCTATTACAACACAAAGAATGTTGTGCAACACTCTAGCATAACATTACGTGAATAAAATGTGTCACAAAACCGTCTTAGTCTATACTGCTTTATGCCTGCCTATGTTGTTTTATATTGGTATGCACATGTGCACTTTACATAAAGCAAGCAAAGATATGCTATGTCACATGATTATAAGGTATTATTAGATTGTGTGATATCAAGCATAAGTTGTTAAGATTCATCAGCACAGGAACCAGGGATTATATTTATGAGAAGGCAGTGGAGAATAAAGCGGAGTATTATGCATAATGAACTGACATTTTAGTTTGGTATAACATTAGTTATGATGCCATAACACATGTGTAATGTTTTGGCACTCTAAGCACAATAAATTGAAATTGAATAACACAATATGAACATTATAATAGAGTCTCATGCCTGTTTGTAAATGATTATAGCATATTATAATGATTCATAATCGCAATATATAGTATTATGAATATACTGTATGTATAAATCATTACAGCAATGACCTTCAAAGTAACTGCTTGATGTAGTAGTTGGAGTATACTATTCTGCTCCATATCAGTATATAAAATCACTCTAAACTGATTGATATTGATATGTATTTATGTAATTATTTATTATTTATTATTTATTATATATTATTTCAATGGAAATACATTTCATGTTCAGCAGTAAAGGGGAAAAAGTGCTGCATGAGGATAAGCCGGCAGAAAACGTGTAAAGCAGCTCTTGTCAATGGGGCATCCAGGGACACAATTAGTCATGATTTGAGGGGAAAACACACCTCCATGGTTTCTTTCACCTTAAGGGCAAAAGAGCCTGCACCAGAGTAGTCCCACATTGAGAGGCAAAAGCCTTCATTAGTAAAGGATCTGCATGACAGGGGTATTGATTTTTGTTGAGAGAGAGAGAGAGAGAGAGAGAGAGAGAGAGAGAGAAAGATAGAGAGAAAGAGAGAGAATATTAATGCTATAACATTCTCAGTACATTCTGCCTGCCTAAATGCTTTTCATATTTGTTTGTACGTGGAATAATACTGTCCATATTTATTATTACATAAAAACGTTTTACATAAAGTATAACCCAGCAGTTATCCCTGGCTACCTGGTAACCACCTTTCAAACATGTAATGCATTAGACTTTTTCAGGATCACACAGTACTCCTATATTGCACAAATTCATTCTTGGCACCTGAGTGAGGAATTTTGATCTTAAAGACATTCTACGCAGTTTTTTATGCTACTGGGCTCTACAGTTAAAGTATTTGTTAGAGTATTTGTATTTACACAGCTGGTTCATGTGGATTTGTTTATTTCTATTTACAGTAATAGAAACCAGCAAAGATAGATAGATAGATAGATAGATAGATAGATAGATAGATAGATAGATAGATAGATACTTTATTCATTTAGGCATATATATCTCACAAGAAAATCACTCGCAGAAATTGTACAATTTAAAGAGTTAAAAATTGTCTGTAGAGATTACAAATGTCTAGTATGGACTGACCATGTGATGCATTGACCATGATAAGGTGCTATGGTAGAGTGTGTGCAATGGCGGTAGTGCAAAAGTGAACAGTGCAGGGATTAAACAGTGCAATAGCTTTGCATAGTATTAAATATTAACTATGACTATGAAAAAACAAGAATGTAAACATAATAGAATTGATTGACAAACAAGAAAAAATAATATACTTTAAGAACAATATACAACAGGGAATAAGTTATAAGATGTAGATGTTATGACTACAGTCCAGATTGTTTTGGAGGGCTAATATAGCCTGTACAGTGATATAATGGTAGGGGCTGAGAGAGACAGGTTCGTGCTGAAAAGCCCATTTCTCCCCTCCCCTTTTATGTGAAGTTGAAGAGTTGGATGGCCCTGGGGACAAAGGACCTCCTCAACCTGTTGAGCATAACAGTGACAGAAGTCTGTCACTGAGTCACTGAACATGCTCCTCTGTTTATTGAATGTGCTGTGTAGTGGGTGGCGGTCATTGTCCATGATCGCCAGCATCCTTCTCATGGTCCGTTTTTCTGCAGTTGTAGTGAGTGACTCCAGCTCAATGCCAACAATAGAGCCAGCTTTCCTAACTAGCCTGTTCAGTCGCCCAGCATCCCTCTTCTTAATGCTGCCTCCACAGCATAAAAGTGGACACTGGCAATGACTGACAGGTAAAACATCCAGAGGAGCTTACTGCAGACATGGACTGACCACAGCCTCCTCAGGAAGTAAAGCCGACTCTGCCCTTTCCGATAAAGCTCATCTGTGTTGGCTGACCAGTCCAGTTTATTGTCCATGCGTATCCCCAGGTACTTATATGTCCTGACCACCTCCACATTGACCCCTTCAATGGAGACTGGCAGCATATGTGGCTTAGAAGCAGTCCTTCAGCCTAACGAACTGTGGTCTCTCCGTCAAGTATGGTAGCACCTGCCCACAGAAGACCCATCCCCTCTACATGAGCAGCCCCTGTGCCCTCTCTGCCGACAGCTGAAGAGGACACTTGCTGCTATCAACACCGTAGAAGGCAACAGGTCCAGACAACATCCCAGGTCGTGGCGCTGAAGGACTGCGAGGGGAGCTTAAGGATGTCTTCACAGACATCTTTAACACTTCCCTGAAGCAAGCCATCGGCCCCATCATGTTTCAAAGCTGCCACCATCATACCTGTAAACCAAGAAAACTGCTCCATCCTGCTTCAATGACTACCGCCCCTGTGGCACTGACACCCATCATCATGAAGTGCTTTGAGCGGCTTGTCATGTCACATATCAAAGCCATTCTCCCCCACTCCTGGACCCTTCCAGTTTGCATACCGAGCCAAGCGGTCTACAGAGGATGCAATCTGCTCTGCCCTCCACCCAGCCCTCACCCACCTGGAAAAAAGAGACTCATATGTGAGATTGCTGTTTATAGACTTGCCAGTTCTGCATTCAACACCATAATACCACAACAACTCATCTGCAAACTTGACAAACTAGGACTCAGTACCTACCTCTGCAACTGGCTACTGGACTTCCTCTGTCAGAGGCCCCAAGTAGTAATGCGGTTGGCAACAATACCTCAAGCAGCATCACACTGAGCACAGGGGCCCCCAAGGCTGCGGCTCAGTCCGCTGCTCTTCACCCTGCTGACGATGACTGCACTGCAACCTACAGCAACAATCACATAGTGAAATTTGCTGACGACACAATCTCTGGTGGGTCTCATCACCAAGGGCTTAATTTAGACTCAATACAGGTTGGAGGTCGACCATCTGACCACGTGGTGCAGGGACAACAACCTCCTGCTGAACGCCAGCAAGACCAAAGAGATTGTTGTTGACTTCCGGAGAGGTCACACCCAACACCTGCCACTGACCATCGACGGTGCTGTGGTGGAGAGAGCGAGCAGCACCAAATCCTGGGGTGCACATCAGTGAAGACCTCTCCTGACCACCAACACTGCATCACTGGCGAAGAGAGCTCAGCGCCGCCTGTACTTCCTGTAAAAACTCAGGCGAGCAAGTGCTCCACCAGCCATCATGACCACATTCTACCGAGGCACCATTGAGAGCATCCTCTCCAGCTGTATCGCTGTGTAATGGAAGCTGCACTGAATACAACAGGAAAGCCCCTGCAGCGCATAGTGAACACAGCTGGAAGGATCATTGGTGCTTCACTCCCTCCCTGAAGGACATTTTACACCACCCACCTCACCCCAGGCTGACCAAAATTGTGAGTGATGCAAGTCACCCCGGCCACAATCTGTTTGATCTACTGCCCTCTGGGAAGAGGTACAGAAGCCTGCTCCCAAGACTACCAGACTCACTAACAGCTTCATACACCAAGCTGTAAGGATGCTGAACTCTCTCCCTCCTCTCCCCCTCCACCCTCAGCTACATAACATCCTGGACATTGGACCCACAATGGCCGCCTGCACTACTCCACCTGCACACTTGAACACTTGCACACTTGTACACTTTACAACTTGGTGTTGTTGTCCTGAAAACACAACACCTCTGCTGCTCTTACATAACTTGCACCACTATGCCACTTTCTTTATTACTTAGGTCAAACAGTATTTTTTATAGTATTTTACAGTATTTGCACTAGTATTTTATTGACTGTCTATGCACAATTTCAACAAAATTTTGCTGCTCTTATTTTTTTTCATTATTACTATATGTGCCCTCTTATTTACTTATTTACTTTTTTTTGTTTTACTTGAATGTTATGTTTGTCTGTGGACTTAAAATTGGTCAAATATGTCTTGTCTTCACCGTGGGATAGTGAGAAACGTAATTTCGATCTCTTTGTATGTCTGGAACATGTGAAGAAATTGACAATAAAGCTGACTTTGACTTTGACTTTGAAGTAGTCTGTGATCCAGGCTGTGGGAGGTGAGGCATTCTCCCTATTACAAGTTAGTTTACCGTCAAAATGACTTCAAAGTTGTTATATTAAGGTAAATCACTTTTTTTTGTATGTTGATCTTAAGGGGCCATGTCAACCCATTCCATAACCACTTATTTCATGTATAGCGCCACCTAGTTAAAAACAAAAAAGTAAAAATGAGGTGTTGTAATCGCAGGTATCTGTGACCTAACATGGTCAAAACTGCACAAAATTGGAAGTGTAGGATCATGCACGCCAAGTTTCATGGAATTCCGTTCATGGGGGGGGCCACACAATAAATTAATTTATGTTACTGTACCCCAACTGGCCTGTAGGTGGCCGGAGATAGTTTTCTGTAAATATCTCGAGAACCGTAGGGCCTAGGAGGACCACCTTTTTTTTTTATGTTGGACTTAAGGGGCCATGTCAACCCATCCCATTTCCACTTATTTCATGTATAGCGCCACCTAGTTAAAAATTAAAAAGCAAAAAATTAGGTGTTTTAATCACAATATCTCTGGCTGACATGGTCAAAACTGCACGAAAATTCAAAGTGTAGGATCATTATGACACCCTGTGAATGCATGCCAAGTTTCGTGAACTTTCGTTTATGGGGGGCCATGCAATAAAATAATTTATGTGTACATTTAGTGACCGTACACCAACAGAGTTTTCTGTGAATATCTTGAGAACCGTAGGGCCTAGGATGACCAATTGTTTGCGTATGTTTGCCTCCAGGGGTCATGTTAACCAATTCCATATGCACACATGTGCATAAACAGATATTCACACACATACATTCACAGTAATCATACGTATGCCACATACACACACAGTAGATGTACTGTACGCATGCATGCACATGCACACACACAGGCACATCCACAAGCACATGCACGCACGCATACACACACACACACACACACACACACACACACACACACACACACACATAAACACGTACACGCACAAATGCACACAATTCAACAATTTCTCAAAATTATGAACAGGCAAGATGGGGGGTGGGGTTATATAAAATTAATTTTACATGTGAAATCTATGAACTAATCATGTTTTGGTACTTGTTGTCTAGCAGATACCAGTGAGAATTGAGTGTGCATAATGCAATTCAGTGAGACAGTTAGAATCATATATGCCTTTCACCTTTAGTTTTTAGTGTTTTTAGCCAGCAGCCAGACCAGCAGATACCCTGACTTTGCTGAATTACTGAAGCTAAGCAGGAACAAAGGAGGAAATGAACTGGACTGGGCGGCGGTCATATTTTGTACCGCTCTGCGGTACATCTAGTTACTGCTGCTTTCACACAAAGCCATTTGGTGCCTGATTCAGCTATCTAGTTCTGCATATTGCTGGGGCATTCTCTATGTCAGAAACACCAGACATACAGAAGGAATGCAACATTTCAGTCTGCACAGGATATGGCAAGATCATCAACTGAATCAGAGGATAAATTGCTCTACCCACCGAAAAGGGAGAAAATTCAGAGAATAAAAAAATAAACTAAACGAAGTTGCATAACTATCAGCAAAAAGTTTAGCAAGCAGTTTCAGCCCAAGCTGCGTATGCTTCAGAGCTAGAGGATATCTTCATAGTATCAAGATTTTCTCTGCAATTAAACACCAACACAGTAAATGAATGAGCTAAATGAGATGCAATGAATATAAAAGCTGTGCTGTGGTACACTGCTTAGACTGTGACTATGTATACTTATCAATCAGTTAGGGGTAACAGAGTAATCATGTCTCAGGAAAATTACTGTAGTATGCATTATTTGAGCTGTTTAGAGGCAGACAAAAGTGAATACAAGTTTAGCTTTGCTTCATCTCTGTTAACACAGGGTAATAATTGTTATAATGCTGGCAAGTTTACTGAGTATAATGTCAACACACACAACAAAAGAAAAAAAAAAGAAATATACAAAACTAATCCAGGGGATATATTCTAGTGTGGCCTGGGGGGAGAGCTGACCTAACAGTATTCTGAACATCAATACGATTTTGGCTGAAGGACTGAGTGGCCAGAATGCTTTCGTTACAAATTGAGTTGTGGTCATCGGTGTGCTTGAACTTTCGACTAACGCTCCCCTCAAATATTTGGCACTGTATCTCAAGCCTTTGGATGGCTGTCAGCATTTGCCCTTGTGCCAGAAACCAAATAAAATGCCTTTGTTCCTGCATTAGGAATGGAAAAAAGCAAAGAAAAAAAAGAAAACAGTAACAAGCTTTCCAAGTAAAACTCCCAGACAAAGTTTACAATATTGGGCATTTGGTCCTATATTGCCAAAAAAGAGTCCTTTTTTATAACCAAAAGCAATATAGCATAAATGCACTGTTGACATAGCCAGATACCAACATCATCATGTCAATCCTCTAACCTGTTGTCCCAAAGCGCTTGACCTTTACGATAGTCACCCTTGCAGGGAAGGATTAGCAGGCCATCGATTCTGGAAGATTATCCTTTTGAAGACTTTAGCCAGATACAAGATCACACAGCCATTTTATCCATTCACAGTAACTTAAAGGAAGCCCTATTTGACCAAGGGGACAATGGAACAGGTTATTCAGACCTTCATTTTTGCATAGGAAGAAGGAGCTACCAATAGGTCTTTTTGGTTGCCCTTTTTCCACTTCAAATGGGATATAATGAAGAATTGATTATGGGAATGAAGTCATGACCTAGAGATCTGTGCTGCATTTCAGGGTGGATTGCTGGAATGCTGTGAGAGACTCCTCTATTCACTAACAGCAGGTCTTCAAAGATACACTTGCCCTCACAGGTCTGAGGGGTGAAGGACTAAGCAGGCTGGGCCACAAGGTAGAGGATCTTTCTCTCTCGACTTTACTTCCACTATAATGCACTGGTTTAACATCCAGTATATCACAGAAACAGTTGACAGTGTTTACCTACAAAGAAACTCCTTGTTCAATGTCATTAGATGTGACAGGTTAACCCGCTAATATGAAACCAGACCTGGCAGAGGTGGAGTTTCAAGCCTGTCATTTGCAAGAGATTTCATCCCTCATGCACACTGATTTGAAATATGTCTAATAATGAGTCAATGATAGTGTTACCTGTTAGCAAGTCAGACCTTGTTTTAGATATTCCAAGGGCTCGGTGCATGTGTGTGTGTGTGTGTGTGTGTGTGTGTGTGTGTGTGTGTGTGTGTGTGTGTGCATATTATAGAATCACTGCTTTATAATTCAGATATAGAGCCTTGAGGGTGGCAATCTGTCTGTTTCCCCTTCCTGCAACCGTGTGTGAGCAGTGAGCACTTGCTGCACCATGCATCACTCCACTGAATGTTGGAGCAAAAAAAGTTTCAGAGCACAGTGTAAACTTCATGTGTAAATACCAGCATTCATGTTGATGGTGCTAAAGGTATTAAATCAATATCTGACTGTTCCAATTTCAAGATGAGAACTCAAAGAAAACACATTTTCATTGGAGAATACTGAGAAAGGCAGGCCTAGACTCATTTCTACTGCACAATATGACCTGACAGACTTTTTAAAAAAAAATGAATATGACAATTACCACTGCTTATTCACCGACAGAATGGTTCAACCTTCCCTTGTGCACCTGATGCACCCTGCCAAGGTATTTTCAGTCAGAAACCTTCCTCTCTAATCAAGATCCTTCCCTCACCCAGCGAACATAATTGAAATCAAAATTACATTCAGTGCTGTAAAGCTATGAAATGTTCCCTGTCACTTCACCTTTAGTCAGAATTAAAATGGAATTAGTGGCAATTGTAGAGGCTTGGGGGATTATATTATTTAACAATGAAGCCTTTTGAACACCTGAAAGACTCCAGCAAGATAAGAGATTCCCATTAAAATCCCCCTGACAAGACAGCAGTGGAGCATTACGAGAAATAAAGAGCTTTTAGACGTTCATATGCTAATAATTGGACAGGGAATTTCCTGTGGCATTCTCTATGACATTCGACGGTGCGCAGATTGATACATTAAGGTGCAATACATGAGCAGATAGGCCGATGAATGTCAATTAGGAATTAGGAAGACCATGAGGAAAATGAAGCGTTCATGCAAATTGGTGTGGTTTCACATTCGGGACGATGTACAGCGAAAGCCACTCAAATCCAACACACTCGAATCAAATCAAATGTATCCGCATATTGTTTCTGTGCACAATAAATGGGTGGGCTACGTATCACATGTGGTCAGACTCTTAGATCTGCCTTGCACTAACGCCTTTTCTTTTGTTTGGTTTGTGTAGCTATGCTAGATAACCATGAGGGTTTGGCCAAAAGAACATAATGGTATTAAAAGTCCAAAAATCCAATATGTTAAATGGCATTACCGAGCACACACTCAAGCTCTTGAGCCAAGCCGAATGGGGGAAAATGGATGCTCATTTGACTTTGAGAAAGCTCCATCCATATCACTCGGCATCCTCCGAAATGCAATCAGTCCCCGGCTTGCACAAAGTAGCCCATTAAAACTGGGAGCTAGTTTGATATTGATTTATACTAATCTGCCACTGGATGTCATTAATCCGTTATATGGTCATCAGTGATGGAGAAGGCCAAGGACAAAAAGGGATAGATGCTTTGGCATGCATCTCTGTTCATCCTCATCCACTAAAATGTGAGTCTGAAATGGAAAAGCATGGATGACAATTTTTTTTCATTATTTCACAAACAATAATTTCAGCACGTGAGACAAGGCCTGGGGCTTGGTGACGATAATGCCTAATCTCTTAGCACTATTATTTATTCCCCATTCTCCACAGTGTTTTAATATGAAACATTAACACTGGAACAAAGTTCCGGAGGCCCTAATGAACAAGCTTATATTCAGCACGGAACAGCTTCTTTTAATAGCATGAATAGTAATGACGGAACTGCTAATTTGAGGTAATTTAAAGATGGATTTAAGAATGACTTCAATGCCTACTGAGAAATGAGGTTAGCCTGAATTGTTTTGCCCCTCATAATTGCATGAGACCTGGTGATTTTCCTTTTATCACTCCTCCCGGATGATAGGTTAACCCTATCATTACATATGGATAGGTAGAAGAATAGATGTAGCTAAAGCTGTAAAAATATGGTGATGCTCTCACGGCACTGGAGCATATAATACTCATAACATTTGAGATTAAGATACTAGAGGAAGGTACATGTGTATGAAATCTCACAGGAACAGTGTGTAGGCCTTTGGACAATGACTTAAGCTCAGTACTAAAATGAATGAAACAGTAGTGCACTCACCTCTCAATGACAAGTGAAAATGCCATTCTTTACATTTACATACATCGAATGACTAATACTTTCAACAGCTTTCAAGTCCTCAGAAATCGCCGTCAACTGGGGGCCGAGACGTCTGGTCACTTTATAGTTGGCAGACATTGGAAAAATGAACAATGTGATGGTTACTTCCTCCATTGTACTCACACTCTTTGACTGCATTTTTCATGTTTTTCAAGAATCAGAATTATGAGATATATGAGTTAGGTTTCAAAATTGTCAAACCTTGCAAGTAGCAGGAGTAAGGAAGGAAGGACTTCCTATAGCTGAGCTGCGTGTACATTTTGGGGGTGTACCAAAAGTGCAGTCCCAGAGTTTGATGTCACAGTGTGGCTTTGTTGAGATTGGCCTATTGGCGGTCATTTCAAGTTGTGGGATTTGCATATGAAGTTGATGACAATAGGAGTTGAGGTTCACCGCATGATTATGTGTAAAACAGTGTTTAAGGAATATTTTCATTTGTGTGGTCACCATTTTTTTTTAAAACATTCATTAGAAAAGTATACCAGTGAAGGCCTACAGTGTACATAAGTTGTTACACTAATAAGAAGGAGCTGCAGAAATTACATGGTTTTGTTTGAACCAAAGCTGATCCCATTCTCATGCTCGTTAATTTATACATGTCTATTTTACTTACTGCCGTTATTGAACTACGCCAAACACAGTTTTAAATTCTATAACCCCTTTTCGTGCAACACCTATGTGCAAGATCTGAAAATTGTTCTCTCAAATGTCTTTTTTTTTCTTTTTAATCTACATTTTAACTTTTATTCCCAATTGTTGTTACTTATTGTTCCTTTTTTTCTCCTTCTTGTTTGTTGTTTCTTTTGTTTTGTTTCTTTTTTCTTCTTCTTTTTATTTAGGAGAAACAGGTGAGATCTCAATGATGTATTCTGATTATGTGTAAAACAGTGTTTAAGGAATATTTTCATTTGTGTGGTCACCATGTTTTTTTTAAAACATTCATTAGAAAAGTATACCAGTGAAGGCCTACAGTGTACATAAGTTGTTACACTAATAAGAAGGAGCTGCAGAAATTACATGGTTGAGTTTGAACCAAAGCTGATCCCATTCTCATGCTCGTTAATTTATACTGTCACCTTTTAGCCCACCATCTATTTATTGTATTGATTTATTCATCTATTTGTTTATTCTCGGCTACCCTTGAGAGAACTCGGCCCAACAACAATGTAATTTAGCTTTGGGTTAACAAGGTGAAAGAGGACATCCAAATGCCATTAATAATCTAGAAACACAATCTCTGTTTTCCCTTAAAACAATTTACACCCAGAGCTAATTTAAAGCAGGGAGATTTTTGATCTATCGACTGCTTAAGCCAACTTGCGCACTATTTGTTTTCCATGGGGCAATTACAGTCACTGTATGAGACAATTTCCCTTGACAGTCTTAGCTCACACAGATGTAACCCAGGTTTCCTGCTCCTCTTCCTCTTTGCATCCCCATCCTGACACGTAGGCACAAGCCCTGGAGCACTGGTAATGAAAAGTCAAGGCAGAAAGGGTGGTTATTGATGAAATGATTATTCAAAATGCAAAAGAGAGAAAGCAGAGTAACAGAAACTTGGTGTCTAGTTGCACGTGGGTGTGTACTGCACATGTGTGTGTGTGTGTGTGGTGTAACATCCCCAGTGTGAGAGGGATCATGGATAATCAGCAGATGAATGTGTTTTTCAGTGGCTCTGCTGGTGCATGCAGATGTGCGGATTAATAGAGCGATTGTATGATGCCTTACATTAAACTCTCCAACTAATGGCTCCATAGAAGATGGAAAATGAAACTGTATGGGCATTGAGGGTGTGTGTGTGTGTGTGTGTGTGTGCATATGTGGGTGGGTGTTTTTCATTGATGGGGTTATAGTTTGCCAGGCAGAGATGCTTTCTGAGGTGTTTTGTGAGAAGTTATTTGAATAGATAGTCATTTGTTCAAATACAGCACCTAATGGAGTGTGGAAGTTTTCCCTCAGAGGGAAAAAATAAAACTAGACTACATGTCCAGTCTAGAGGATTCTGAATAGACCTAATGTCCTGATTGAAGAAAAGTTAACACAATGTGGAAAACACTCTACACGATGAACATGATTAAAAGGATGAACACCATGTCCTACTTTGTGTGCATTCAAATGTCTTTCTCTTTTGTGTGCCTTGTGTTTGTGCATGATACCCTTTACCCTCTTGTGGGCCGAAAGAGAGAATGCTTTGTCCAAATATCTGGGATATTCCATGTTCTTATTATATTCTAGTTTGGGTTCAGCTCTGAAACCATGGCTGGGCCCCTCACCTCTTGGGTTAACAGGTCAGGCTGTGAGAGCAATTTTGAAATTTTGAGAGAGAGAGGGGGGGGGATGAAGGAGGAGAGGACAAGAAAGAGGAGGAAGGGAAGAGAGAGAGAGATCTCAGATGTGGCGAAGGACTTGAAGGAGATAAAGAGGAGTGGGTATGGAGTCTCTAAAAACACTTTAAAAAGGCATGCTGACAGATGGAAGATGCTCCCCTGTTTGTCAGTGGCTATACGTTACACTGGGGTGGGGGGGGGGGGGTGTTAGGGGTGGGGGTGGTAGGAGTGATGATTCACTAATTGGATTTCCTGATTGATCCCAGACCATTGTGCCCTCACTGAGCGGTGGAGGAAGGCAAGTAGACAAACAACAAAAGGGAAAACAAAGGGCAGGAGAGAGGAAGCAGGATAGAGAGGCCAAGGGAGAATGAGAGATTGCCCAACTCAAATGATGGAACAAGTCATTTGGAAAAGCACAAGAGCAGGAAATAAGATGGTAGTGCCCATCAGATGACATCTTTAATGTCCCTCAGTGGACCTTTAACTGGATTGTGTCAAAGTCTGTTCTTATTGGCAAAAGAAAGCTGTTTTATGGAAGTCTGAGTACAATATGATAACCAAACAGCAGAGGAAATTGGATTCAGGAATAGAATAAGGAAGCAAGCAAATTAAAAAGGGCATATCTGATATTGCTCTGTTTAGCTTTTGCATTTTATTGTAAGTTTTTTGATATTGTATTGTAAGTTATTTGATATACTATGTTAAAATGGATTAATACAACATTGTTGAATACCAAAATACATTTCTCTCATTAACAGTGCAAATCAAGTTAATACTTTATTTCCATGACAAATGAGCAAAGTGTATTTTCTACTGACATCAGGCTTTGTATTACTATAATTCTGTTTCTGCATGTAGACACTTAGCTGGCGCATGCTACTCATGGAGAGGGTGGTAGATGGGGTACATATCAAGAGCAAAAACAAGCTAAATGGGCAGTATTAGTAACTATAACACTTATGGGCACCTCTCTTGGCAGAGCATTGCAATCAAAGGCAGAGACATTTGTCCTTGTGGCCAGAGTTGTGTTTTCCATGTCTGCGACATCTCTGCTACTATCCCACACTACCAAGACCCTACTCAATCCAGAGTATACATCTCTGTCAAGCCCTGGGACAGTGGTGGACTTTAGTTGGACTTTGTGATGGACTTTGACTGCAGTCACAAAAATGGCTTAACAATCTGTTTTGTTTTGTTGGTTTGTTTGGTTGGTTTGTTTCTTTAGGTGTCCTCTCCTGTCTTGTCACACTCTGTCAGCAGAGTCAAAAATGAATCCAGTAAATCAGGCTTCAAGCTCAAATTACACCAAAGTGGAGCATTTGACATCAGCAACACACAGAGAGGGGGCCATTTATTGGATAAGTATGTTATACACTTATGGATAAATGTTTTAAACTGTAATAATTCATTCTTTTGAGAAAAGGGATTGTTGAAAGAGATTGGTCACTGGTATAACATGTTTCCATTCAATCAGTAGTAATGTTGCACAGTGATGTGAAACTTGACAACAACATTAGAATTGCTCTTCTACACAATCACTTTGTGTCTGTGAAATGGATTACACTACACCTGGTTTCTACGGTGTGCATAGAAGTCACATGCAATTTAGACAACTCTCTCAAAATATTTACAGTGATTTTGACAAAATTTATTCACAATGCTTTACGCCAATATGCCATTGGCAAAAATCCATATCTGGGTTGGAATGAAAGCCAAACTCACCACAGGGGCTTAATCAACAGGTTTGGCTGATGAAAGCAGAACAAGTGTTTGGGTAGAACTCGATACCCATTACAGCGGCTGCATTTTGAGGAACTGGAGATGCTTGGCATTGTGGGCAGAGGATGCCTTCTCTAATTTCCTCGAAAATGTTGTATTGAATAGTGGTGGCAATAATACAAGCAGATAATGACATGCACAACGTGTACAAGGAAGAGCAGGAAATCAGCTTCAATGGTAGGGTCTCCAGACGAACCCGCAGATAAAATTCAAATTTGCTAACATCTGGGTTCATCCAGGCTAAAAAATAACCTGAATCTCAGTTGTTTTAGAGTTGAGATGTTGTTCACAGCAAGTTATGTATTATGGAATGGAAATTGTGCCAGCAGATGGGGTCTGAAATGTTCATGCATTCATATACTTTAAACATAGATGGAGAGAAGTGATGATTTATTAACTTATCTGGTCTTGTAGACATTTTCAATTGATTTCAGATCACATCACAAGGCCCATGTGTGTGGATTGAGTGAAGGTTTCTAAATCTGGTCAGACCTTGCTGTTCTTTGATAAAGAGTCTTTCAGCAGTTTTAGAAGCAACACATTTTGCAGCTATTGAGGGCAGCTCTTCTTTCTGTACACTTTACCTTTAGAATACGGGGACACCTGGATGTGTCCTTGAGCCCTCCTCTGTACTTAAGGGAACAATTCAGAGAAAAAAAAAATTGAAGGTCCAGCCTGAGTGGACAGCGTGAGCCACCTCATGAGGAATCTAGCATGCTGTCAGTCCACAGAGCAGGACCAGGCTCAACGTTATGTTTTTCAAAGGCTATGAAGGGGAGGGGAGAGAAGGGAAGGAGGAGGAGGAGCAGGAGTTAAGGAAGAGAGGGGAGAAAAAGAGAGAAAGATAAATATGTATCCTCTGCTCCGTGGTGTGGCCACCTGTGCGGGCTTCTTCTTTTCTTTTTTTCCAGAGCGTTTTGCTCACGGGGAAACACAAGGATGAGAGGAGGCTGCATGCAGACTGACCTTGCGCTGGCAAATGTAATCTCCTTTGTGCAAATTACACTCTCCTACTTTTCTGAATGTATTGTAATTAGGCATATGTATTCTAACAGGCCAGTGAGATATACTTCCCCGCTCCTAATCTCTCATTTCTATGCAAAGCATTCAAGTTAAAGAGCTTAGGCTTTCTTCAATCTTATTGCTCCCTTTTGCCTTAATCAGGCATTCTCTCTCTCTCTCTCTTACACTCCTTCCCTCTCTTTCTCTCTATCTTTTTCTCATTCTATTCTCTCACAGTCTCTCTTTCTCACATCTTTTTGCTTTCAAGCTCAGTGACAGTTACTTTTGTGTGGTTTGAAAGCAGGTATGCAGTCCATTGTCATTACATTGGGAAAAGCTATCATAGCCAATCATACATTTAGGGGGCAGCCGTGGCCTACTGGTTAGCACTTCGTACCTGTAACCGGAGGGTTGCCGGTTCGAACCCCGACCAGTAGGCATGGCTGAAGTGCCTTTGAGGAAGGCACCTAACCCCTCACTGCTCCCCGAGCGCCACTCTTGATGGCAGCTCACTGTGGCGAGATTAGTGTGGGCTTCACCTCACTGTGTGTACACAGGGATGGATTACTGCACGGGCCTACCAGGCCAAGGGGCCCAAGAGGTCAGGGGGCCCTGAAGCCCAAGCCTTTGCATGTAATCATTGCCTCAATATCACAAATTTCCCCTTGGGGATCAATAAAATATCTAACAAATCAGGATGTAGGCTATGAATCTGATTGAATTTAGTATTGGCCATCCCCAAAATGCACCAGAATACAGGAAATCACATCAAACAAATTCAAAATTTTCTGGGGGAGGACCCCCAAATCCCCCCTCCCACATATAAGACAATTAGTGGGGGGCCCTTAGTACATCTGGGCCCTGGAGCCCGAAAGTTCATAATCCGCCCATGTGTGTACACTGTGTGCATCTCTCGCTCGCTTTAGTCCTGCAGCCACTGCATCTCAGCCCATTGAACAAGTTAGGTTACATTACAATTCATTACATTTGTACATAAGCTGAACGTAAGTGCCATAGTTTAGTTTCAACCTAAATTGGCACGTTGGAGTTTATGAACTACTAATATTTAACAGGTTGCACCACACAAATAGTTAATGTTAACAATATCGCAAAAAAAACACGGGCACAATTTCTGCAAAACTTGGTGGAAAGGAGGAGCAGATCCGAAAGTATTTCTATTTCTAGTAGGCTAGCCTGTCTATTGCTGATGTCGTTCATTTCTTCACGTCTTACAACATATACAAATGCAAGTGAAGTCAGAAATGAGCCTGTCTAAAGGCCTCTTGGAAATCATGTGGCATGTTACATTAAATGCGCACTCAATTGCGATTCAAAGCAAAAAGTATCACTGATAGCCTAACAAAGGTAAATTGCATATTTGTAAATGTGGCGACGGCAAAACGTTAAAGTGAATCGTAGACTTTATAATAACCAAAAAAAGTAAAGGAGATGATTTGCACCTCCGTTCACAAAATAAAGGCCATGGTTGTGTTTCTACAATATGTTGGCACAGAACGTAATTTCTGTCAGGTTTCCAAGTAGGCTAAATGTTTTCATTGTCATCGTGAACTATGACAATGCCCATGTTCAGTAGGCTATGTTTTTCATTTATTCAAGCAGTGACATTTGGTTTAATGCATGGGGTGAAACGTGAGGTGCGTCAGAAAAAAGATGGGCCTGTCCCTCTCAAAACATGTTAAAATAGTGTGATTAGCAACCAGAAAAGAAAAAATCCTGGGGGAGACACCCCCGGACCCCTGTGTTATTATTATTAGGCTATTATGACTGGCCTGCCCAAAAAAAATCTAGAGGTCACGGTCATCTCATTTAAATGGTGGGAACGTCAAATGTAACAAGTAGGCCTATAAGTCAGAAGAGCTACATACAGTATGCGACTGATTACACATTTAATTCACCTGAACAGTGTTTGAATCCAGTTTGTACTCACTGGAAATCTTGGACCAGATTTCATTCCATATTAGCCACCAACAACCGGCTAATGATGTTGTTATGCATGTACAAAATACAACATTTGAACACCCATATTGCTGCTGTTGTACTTCATTACAGTGCATGAAAATGCACTGTACTGTTCTTCCTAGGCAACTTCTTCTTATTACAGTGCATGAAAATGCATTGTACTGTTCTTCCAAGGCAACAACATCAACAACAACTTCTTCTTATTATTCCGCTTACCACTTTTTCCGTACGCAATTTCTCTTGAACAGTTTAACTTAGAAACTTTGTTCAAACTTTGTAATGTAGGTCTTCAAACGAACCAAGGACTTTTCAACTTTGCTTTTATGCTAAACTTAAAGAAAAACTTTTAAAAATCCCCATAGACTTAACATTGCCGATTGTGACATCATAATACGTCCGTTAAGCAATTAGAATCCTATGGCAGGTGTTCAGGCCACCTGCAGCCTCAGGCTTTAAGCATACAATCTGGGTCAATTAAGACTACACATCCTATTCAACTGTTTCCTCTGCCCAAAACTGTTTCAAAATAAAAGTCCTCACTACAATAATCCACTGTTAAACAATGTAACCCATTAAACTACTGAACTTTTTACATTCAACTTTTAAACGGTCTACTTTTAAACTATCATTAAACTATCTATCTATTAAACTAGCTGTCTATCAACACCTTTTAAACTATCTACATTCAACTTTTAAACTTTTAAACTATATACATTCACTATAGCTGTCTATCAACAACTTTTAACTTGTCATCAACTACGTCAACACTTTTCATCAACTATGACTCCTACCCACTGTAGCTAGTTAGCATGGTTAACAAAGTTAGCATGTTAGCATCGTTAGCATTTTTAGCAAAACTGCTAAAAATGATTAGCTAGGTTAGCTAAGTCACATTGTTAGCATATTAGCATTGTCAACATACTAGTTAACATAGTTAGCATAACAACTAAAAATGATTAGCTAGGTTAGCTAAGTCACATGGTTAGCATATTAGCATTGATAACATGCTAGTTAGCATAGTTAGCATAACTACTAAAAATGATTAGCTAGGTTAGATAAGTCACATGGTTAGCATAGTTAGCATGTTAACATTGTTAGCATGTTAGTTAGCATAGTTAGCATTACTAAAAAAAATGATAATGGTTAACATGGTTAGCTAAAGTCACATGGTTAACATAGTTAGCATGTTAGCATTAGCTAACATAGTTAACATGTTTCAGCAAAACTGTTAGAAAATAGAAAATTAGTTAAGTTAGCTAAGTAGCATGGTTAGCATGTTTAGCATTGCTAGCACTGCTATAAAACATTAGCTAAGTAGCATGGTTAGCAGAATTAAAAATCTTAGCATAACTGCTAGCAAACATTAGAGCCATTCCAACTTTCAGTTATCGTCAAATATCTACCTATACACAGCCATTAAACTATTTGAACTTGTCATCAACTACGCCAACACTTTTCATCAACTATGACTCCTACCCTTTGTAGCTAGTTAGCATGGTTAGCAAAGTTAGCATGTTAGCATTGTGCCAAGCATTTTTAAGCAAAACTGCTAAAAAATGATTAGCTAGGTTAGCTAAGTCACATTGTTAGCATATTAGCATTGTCAGCATGCTAGTTAACATAGTTAGCATAACAACTAAAAATTATTAGCTAGGTTAGCTAAGTCACATGGTTAGCATATTAGCATTGATAACATGCTAGTTAGCATAGTTAGCATAACTACTAAAAATGATTAGCTAGGTTAGATAAGTCACATGGTTAGCATAGTTAGCATGTTAACATTGTTAGCATGCTAGTTAGCATAGTTAGCATTACTATTAAAAATGATAAGCTTGGTTAGCTAAGTCACATGGTTAACATAGTTAGCATGTTAGCATTGCTAACATAGTTAACATGTTTAGCAAAACTGCTAGAAAATATTAGTTAAGTTAGCTAAGTAGCATGGTTAACATAGTTATCATTGCTAACATAGTTAGCATTTTTATCAAAACTGCTAGAAAACGTTAGCTAAGTTAGCTAAGTAGCATGGTTAGCATGTTAGCATTGCTAGCACTGCTATAAAACATTAGCTAAGTAGCATGGTTAGCAGAATTAAAAATCTTAGCATAACTGCTAGCAAACATTAGAGCCATTCCAACTTTCAGTTATCGTCAAATATCTACCTATACACAGCCATTAAACTATTTGAATATCAACATTCATTAAACTGCTAGAAAACGTTAGCTAAGTAGCATGGTTAGCAGGTTAGCATTGCTAGCACTGCTATAAAACATTAGCTAAGTAGTATGGTTAGCATAGTTAAAAATCTTAGCATAACTACTAGCAAACATTAGAGACATTCCAACTTTCAATTATCATCAAATATCTACCTATACACAGCCATTAAACTATTTGAATATCAACATTCATTAAACTTCCAGTCTGTCAACAACTTTTAAACTATTTACCTTCAACTTTTAAACGGTCTACTAACTATCATTAAACTATCTATTAAACTAGCTGTCTATCAACAACTTTTAAAGTATCTACTGTCTATCAACAACTTGTAAACTATCTACATTCAGCTTTTAAACAGTCTACTTTTAAACTATCAACTTTTATTAAGCTATGCAACCACCATGTCTATCCTAGCATCACCGTAGTAACCATCTCTGTATTATCTGTTTTAACTATACTTGATATTTTACATCACAACTTTAGCATTTTCATGCACTGCTAATTCCTTGGAATTGCATTTCTAGTTGTATCTACAGCTGTTAATGTGATTACTCATTTTTCAAGCCACATTTCTCCTGCCCCTCAGTTGTGATGCTTTTTATGAACTGGCCCCAGTTACAAACTAATTGAATAGCCCTGGCCTAAGTGAATCATTACGTTTTCATCATGAAAGTTCCACAGCCAAAAAAATAGTAAAAGCACAAAATTATGTAGCCAAATTATTCATGTAGGCTAGGGTTAGTGTTAAACTTATGGTGTTATGAACATGACAGGTTATGGACATAACAAATAAGTTCATTTTCCGCCTGTTACAAACGTTACATTACAAATTGTCAAGCTTACCCCAAGTTCTTCCAACTCTGTCGTCCCAGGACGTACTGTGGGAACCGCTGTATTTCTCAGGTGAAAGAGCTTTCGACCTCCAGCCAAGTCCTCATTAGTAAAATGCAGACCACAGACACGGTGATCAGCTTTCTGCAGAACCTCAACAGATGTGCTCACATCCAACCCCAGATTGTTCCAGCCACAACTTTAGCCTTTCTGGATCGTTGAAAGGAAGTCTGTGACAACTTTTTTTTGCCATGAATTCTCCCGCAATTCGGAACTGCACAAAATCGCCCCATTATTAGCTGTCTGTTGCAAAATACTTCAAAAGCTTTCAATTAAGACAGCAATCTTCTTCCAGTGGTTTGCTTGTAATTGGCAAGTGTATGTAAAGGTGCATTATTGCCACCAACTGGGCTGGAGTGTCTATTATTCAAGCTCTCAACGGAAGAATGCGGGTGTGAGGCGTTTGGAAAAATAGCTCCACAGTTTTGCAACAAATGGTAAAACACCTGTTGGAAAGCATCTTTTGAGGAAATTTTTGTGTGAGCTACCACAGAAACCGAAAATTCTCAGACCAGCAGCATATGTCCAAATTTCAATCTTAACCGTTCTATTTTATCAGAAACAATCTGAAAACAGGGCTTTAAGTGTAGGCTAAAATACCGAACTTGTCCTTTAAGCTAAAAAACCTGTATAGTTCGCCTTTAAAGAAATTGGTAGCACTTTGGAGTGGATGAAAAACACGCAGAGAGGATTCAGATTTCTGTTCAGATCAGAGTGGTGCAGCTTTAACTGATGCTACTAGTTAGCTAATTGGCATATATCTGTTATTATCCTACCATTAACATTACATACAGTACAGTAGGCTATGTGTCTCTGTAAAGCAGTGTTTCTTAACTAGTCTGGACTTGGGACCCTCAATTTCCCATGGTTATTACAGTAAGTTGTGACCAGGGATGTAGTGGAGGCTAAACACAAGTAAACACAGTTTATCCACCTCTGAAATTTCAGAAATAGAGTTTATTCACCTCTTATTAGAGTTTATCCACCTGTCAAAAGAGTTTATTCACCGATTGCAACTTTTAACATAAAAAAATTACACTGTATTGTAGCATCGGTGGATGTACATTTCTGATGTTGAATGAGTGTCTCCCAGAATGCAGTGCGAGTGAATGCTATAATGTGTAATGTCGGTTATAATAGTTGTAGTTGCGTTTACCATGTTGTGTAGTTGTTAGCGTGGTAGTCTCTTTGGTTGTACCTCATGTGTTTATCCCCATGTTGATGTGTGTGGTAAACCCTTATTGTGTGTTATATGTGCGGCTGAGACTACCCCTGTGTTGCCCAATGTAGTTATTTAAGTGTGTCTGAGTCTGTCTGTTCCAATAGATGACCATCCTGGCCAAAAATGATTTTGTCTGAGGATGAGAATGCTACATTGGTGTCAGAAGTGGAATGGGCCCCTCCTGGGGCGTGAAAATCCATGCCAGATCAAGATGGAGAAGAAGGCTGAAGACCAGACCAGCAAGATGGCAGCGTTTCTCAGCAAATCTTCCAATTGTCATTTTAAGGACTAGCTAGCTCGCTAAGTTCGCCACTGTGGAGGATGGAGAACCTTCTGGCCCGGCGCTGGACCTGTGCAGGCGACCAGCGGAACCAGCCCTGCTTAGCCGACGAGAGCTGCCAGCACTGGAGGAAGCGGCCCCGGCTGGCAAGTAGTTTCCGGCTCGATGAGATCATCGGATGCTGCAACAATAATGTATAAACATATTTTAGATGAATGAACAAACCATTTATAACTATGTGAACAAATGATTTACTGATAAATTATGTATGAACAATAAATTACTAATGATGAACAAACCATTAACTAATAAGTAACAAAGGCTTAATAAATTATGAATTGTGTGTAGTTATTATATATATTGTGTGTAGTTATATTATATATTAAATGTTACCGAAAAAATGCATTTTGGGATCTCATTAAGAGCATATCTTATTACAGAATGTGTGTGACTGTGAATTTGGGAGTGACTCCCAAAGAGTGAGAGTTTCCTCCTCCTCACTCTAAATTGTTCACTACTACTAAGAACCCAGCATACTCTCTTAGCCACTGACATTGCTCTCGTCTCTGCAGCACAGCGAGGGAAATGCATACCTACCCTCATGAATTATTGGCCAGCAACATCCACCATTTTAAAATTAAGCTCCAAAACAAGTTCATTAACTCCCAGACGTGTTCAATTGATTTTGCGGCCCCAGACTTCAAAGGGCCTGAAGCCCGTCTCTGAGGAGCATGACTACGGAAGTGGAGGCCTTGCTTAGGTCTATGCCTCTTCCCCCACCACCCGCCCCCAATTTTCATAGCCTGTGCTTTCCCTTCGCCTGCTTTTTCTAGGTACACCTTCAGCACAATTAGCATGCATGGAAAAGGGTCTATCGATTGGAGTACCTCAGAACTAACGCAGGCAGTGAAATCATGCCTTCCCAAGTCGAGATGTCTGGGGATGGTGAGTATTGACAACCATATTTTATATGAAAACTTCAAAAAGTGAGTTGGAAAAAAGTGAGAGGTTAGGGTTTTGGGGGAAAAGTTAGCCTTTGAAGTGCATCATATTCCCAGTGACGTTTGGCCCCTAAGCCTTTCATCCCAGTTACATTGTCATCACTTTGAAATTAATTTATTTCCGTCCGTCTGGGTGGAATTTATGGTGGTATTTGTGTCCTCCGTCCCCGTCTGGTCCTGTGGGCTAAGAATGATCTCAGCTGGAACATGTTTTCAGCACGGTGGGATTGGATGGATATTGTTTCTGCAGTTTGCAAAAGTTCCCTGCTTGGCACTCACTCTGCCTTCTGGTCTTTGCCTGCTAGCACTGTGACAGGCCAGTTGAGCAGTGGTTGTCATTATGTCTGGACTGGAGAAACCAAGGGATCTGTGTCATTTTCAAGCACTCTCCATTGTGTCAGCACATCAACACAGATGGCCATACCAGTACGTAGCAGTTCTAATTACACTGTTTGAATCTGGATCAAAAAGGTGATTGCGTTTCAGCACAGAGGAAGCATTCTGAAAGACATGAAAGGAATTGAATTCACATTCACACATTCCTGCTTTACTGAATGTAAACTGAATTGCAACTTTTTAGAACTATTAAATCTAATATTGTAGTGAAAATGGTCAAAAAGGGTCATACATGTTAAAACTGACTGGAGAGAGAGAGAGAGAGAAAGCAAGAGAAGCAGGCATTTGTTGGGTTTGTCTTTGGATGGTTTTTCATATGTATGGCTGTTTGTGGGGAAAATGACTGGCTCTGTGTTGGTGGTGGAGCGCGGGAGCTAAATTGGCTGCGGAGTCCACGCTGTGTCCTTGACGTGATGAGACCCTCCTTCCCCGTAGCGTGCCAGGGTGAGATCTGAACCTGTGTGTGTGTGTGTGTGTGTGTGTGTGTGTGTGTGTGTGTGTGTGTGTGTGTGTGAGAGAGAGAGTGTGTCTGTTTGTGTGTGTGTGTGTGTATCGGAGGAAAGCGTGATCCGATGATACCCACTCTCGAGCCTGTGCTTTGCCCATCTCACAGGTGTGCCAGACACCAAAGTCACCCTGTCCTCCCTGTCACTTCAGCCAGCAGCACCCAAATTACCTCTCAGAACAAACACCACCACCACGACCAACCCTCCCTCCCTCCCTCCACGACGCCACACCAGCTATTTCTCCAGACATAGACACGTGGTAACAGACACCAGGCAATTTCCCACATCATTATTCAGGAGGAACACAGCAGCACCACCTGTTTTTCCTCTCCGACATAAAAAACACAGCTGACAGACATGTCATAGTCCTCCGACACCAATCAATACTCACGTGGGCAATGCCACCAAGCCCTATCACTTCTGTCTCAGATGTCAAGAGAAAACATGCTAGTTTTATTTCCATCCAGAGGGTTTTTTCCTCTTCTACTTTTGGAAGACATAAAAAAGCCACATGTGGACTGGTAAAAGGTGTAGAAACTTACTGCATTTACGTTTTACTAATGAATACTGTATGAAAAAAGGATTTTTTGGTAAATATGTTTTTTTTTTCTAACAAGGTGCCTGAGACCTTTGTGTGCAATTCTTAATGATTCGCCAAAATGGAATATGCTCACTGATATTTGGTGTTGGAAAATCAACGTGCACTGTAGGCCTTCTGCTTTAGAGTTTAGTGAAAGGCTCTAAATGATGTTTGTTATTTGACAGACATTGAACAGGTTGAAGAAGAGAACATTTACAGAATGCAGCACAAAGACATAGATTTCCTGAAGTACAGTACATAAGTATGGGTGTGGTGGAACAACAGTGGTGTCACCACTCAGTGACTCAGCGCATCCTTTATTTTTTAGCAAGCATACTCACACCAACCCCTTGACCCTCACATCGAATCCACCTCTAATGTCTTAAAACTTCACTAACCCCAAAAAACAGGGTTCAACTTTTGCTAGCTCAGTCCTGCGGCTTTATTTTTACCAGTGACTGCACAGCAAACAGTGGTAAGATAATCAGCTTGTCAAGGACGGCACGCCACAAATCCCGTGCCTTAATCGTCTGCACAGTCTCCCTGAGTCGAGGCCTCACACAAAGGCAGTCATGATTTGCATTAATGGGGGATAAAAAAAATTGAGAAAATAAAAGGTAGGCCATAGCCATGGCTCTTGTTGCCTTAGAAGTTAGCGGAATGTGCAAAGCCAAAAAAGAGAAGAGAGAAAGTGTGGCATGTGGAAAAAGAGAGGTCCGCAAAGAAGGCGCATCCGATTTTAAAAGCACTGCCAATTTTAGTCCAAGGTCACAGTCAATAGGGACGTGAGGAGAGGAGAAGGCAGCGAGGGCTCCAGTGATGGAATTTGTTCTAATTACTGCAGTGTCTAATTCTCTCAAGGTTTAACTGCTCACGTTTTGCCCAGTTCCATTTATGTGACATAGATTTTCATAATGAAATAACGAAAAGGTACTTCCATAACCAAAAAACTTCCTCAGTCCCATGCAGCAAGCACAGGAATGTTCTGTGGAGAGGGAGAGAGAGAGAGAGAGAGAGAGAGAGTTTGCCCTGAATACACTATTAAATTTCAAACTCATTGCAACGGGAGGAGTATAGTGAGCTAGTTTATAGCAAGGTCAAAAGCAAGGGGGACTGATGTAATGCAGAGTGTATGGTTTATGGCTGGACTGGGCGTTGGGTACTCCCAGATCACACATACTGCAGTTTATGTCCCTGCAGTTCCTCAGCCAAGGCAGAGAGTCAACGTGTTGAACTTTAACTGCAGATTAGCCCCAACTCTCCATAGCCGTCTCTGCTCAAGATGTGTTCTTTAAAGAGGGTTATAGTCCCTCTGTCCTTCAGTAGCGTTTTGACATATTCCTGTGGCGATATTATCAACAATGATGAAAGTTGACCAGTTTAAGGCATTTTCATTCGAGTTGCATGAGTTTGCATGAGTTTGTTCTTTAAGGTTATTTTTGACAAACACCCATACACATTCAGGGTTATCTGAATGTTTAAACATTTATATATATATATACATATATTTGGGGGCATGTATTTGTATATACATATACATATATATATATATATACATATACATATATTTGGGGGCAGCCGTGGCCCACTGGTTAGCACTCTGGACTTGTAACCGGAGGGTTGCCGGTTCAAGCCCCGACCAGTAGACACGGCTGAAGTGCCCTTGAGCAAGGCACCTAACCCCTCACTGCTCCCCGAGCGCCGCCATTGTAGCAGGCAGCTCACTGCGCCGGGATTAGTGTGTGCTTCACCTCACTGTGTGTAAACATTTAACACTATAATTTCATTTTGAATATATCAATATATATATAAACATAACAACATAAATTCATTTTGATACATAATTAAGTGTAAATCTATATTTCATTGGAAAGAGTGGAGCTTTGGCTCTGCAGCTGTGTAGCAGCTGTACTGAAGGTAAAGGCCCAGCGTTGTAACATCTCTACTTTGTTTCTGACATGGGGCCCCTGATGGCTAGGACCCAGTGGCTGGTCCCCAGGGCTGAAGCTACTACCTCCCCCTGCATTAGAGACTCCCAGAGCTGCTGCTCCTCAGCACTGGAGAAGGTCCTCAGAGAAAGAGAGAGAGATGGGGACAGGGGGAGGGGTAAAGGGAGGGAAAGTAGAGAGAAATATGCAAAGAGAGAGGGAACAATAGGGACTTGGAGAAGGAGTGAAATTGACAGGGAAGTAGAGTGAAAGTAGGAATAAAAAGGAGAGAGGCAGAGAGAGAGAGAAAGAGCAAGAAAGGAAAGAGACTTGGGAGAAAGGCCATAAAAGGAGAGTGATGGAAAGGTGGAGGAAAAGATTTCTGTCGACAGAGAAGAGAGGCAAGAGATCCGGAGAGAACCTTTGGCTCTGGTTGGGGGTCCACCAGGGGCGTGTGTGTCCCCTTTGATGGGCTGATTCGCCGCGCAGGTGTGGGTTTGGGAGCCGGGGATGGACCACAAGGGGCCTGGCAGCTAAATGGACGATCCGCTCAAGTCCCCGCTTACCTCTGGCCACCGCAGAGGGCTTTAAAGAGCCCCTCCTGCTTCACTTAAGGTTCAGAGGAGAGAAGAAACTGTGCAAAAGCTCACCCTCTCCTCCTCCGCTTCCATCTTCTCACCACCTCTCTTTTATCACTCCCTTCATCTTCTCTACTTTCATATCATCCCTCCATCCATCCCTCCGTCTCCTTCTTCCTCTTCCTTCCTTTTTCTCTATCGCTTTCTTTCTCTCTGTCTTTTTTCTGGTGCATCCCCTGGGGGCCTTTTAATAACTGCACTCACCGTCCCGCTGCGCATTACTGCCGGGCTGGCCGCTGTGGCCAGCCGGGTTGCTTAACGATGGGGGGTGAGAGGGGGAAGGTGGGGGGAAGGTGGATGGGGGTGAAACCAGCGCTGGGCCTGATTGAAGCCGCTGTGCCTCGGTCATGGAGTCCAGCCACAAGGGAGGCCCTGCTGGGCAATGGTAGAAGGAAAGAGATCGAGAGAGAGAGAGAGGAGGATGAGGGGGGCAAAGTGTAGGGAATAGCCGCCTCTAACCTCAGGGAGTCAGCACCAAAGCACTGGAGACTCCTCTATATACATCTGCGCCAAGCCAAGCAGCAAAATCTCACACAGCGACACACACTGAGCATCAGTAGAGGCTAGACGGCAAGCAGCTGGTATGGCCCTTTGATCCCCACACACACACACACACACACACACACACACACACACACACACACACACACACACACACACACACACACACACAAACACACGTCACACTGTGGAGGAATATGATGTGATTGCTCACTTTAATACTTTAATACATCTACTTTGTACGCTGTGTGGGCTGTGGCCTTTAAGGTGTTCCTGATTAATGAACTATGATGAACTGACAATATGGACCTGGAGGACTCATGGTCAGCTTGCCAATCAGAACAGAATAAGAATGAACTTGGAGGCAGCTTGTGGGTCTGTCTCGTAGCTTTATTTTCAGGGAGAACGGGACGAACAGCAGGGGAGATGTGACCCGTCTGGAGAGGCGCACGCCTGCCGGTGGCAACAACAGTGGCCAAGGTCTTGGATTTTTACCGCACACACAAGCTCCACTCTGGGGTCAGATTTGGTCCATGCCCAGAACAGTGTGAGTAGCCATTGTTTGGCTGAGGTGATCTGGTACTTTTCGTACTTTTCACACTGCCCAAGGTTTCTTCTTCCTGTTTAGTGGAGCTAATCACCCCCCATCCCACCCCCAGACACACACACACTCAGAGGCCCAGGCAGAAGAGGTCAGGGCTGACATTTGCGAGCTAATCGGGGGGTAGTGTGTGTGTGTGTGGGGGGGGTTGGGCACCGGTCAACAACATGTTTTATGCCTCTGACTCGTTATCGCCTTCTGGAACGGTGAAGGTGGAAACAGATCAATGGTGGCCCTGGCATCGAATGCGCTGTACAAGTGGAGGCCCTCGCTGTTTATCACATATTGAGTGAAGGCGACGCCGGAAATAATTTCCGGGAATCTGTCAACACAGGTGATTTAGATTTGTATGATGCTGCCACCATTGTGCATAAGTGAGACAGGGTGCACTCGATAATATCGAGCCTGTTATGATGTTGTCACTCCGACAAATGAAGAAGGACTCCGCGGCCGTGTGAACCCCTTCTGCCGCCATGGCCGCAATTGTGCTAGTTACCTCCAGTGAACCGCTGAACAGAGAGCGGCCAAAGTGTGTTGTGTCTAACTGCCACCACAAGCAAAACTGAAGAGACACAAATCTGAAGCACTGGAGATGGACCTCTCAATATAGGCCTCAGTCCTCTGTTACTCTAAGACATATGCTGCATCATGGAAGCTTGTAAGAATAACAGAGTGGATATGGTTGGAATGCTGGATTGTTCTCTGCATCTCTTCTTTAGTTTAAAAATGCCTGTGAGGTTCCCCTGTGACTAAGTGTGTACAGACTGTCATATGCAAATGCCTCCAGTTTGTACTGAGTTATGAGAGAAATGAAAGGCATTTATGGAACTTGAATTCTATCCAGTAAATTGATAGGCTTGTTTTGGTGCAATTCTCATGCACAAACAGTGGTTTAGGCAGACAGAGAAACACGATCAGAAATGGTCACAGGCTGATATGCTGTTCATTGGAAACTGTTTTTCTCTGAGGCCAATTTATTAAACAAAGCCTGAACCCCGGGAACGATGTTATTGCCTAACGTCCTGAATACTGTCACACCCGAGTGGCCCATTTGAGCGTGCAGGCTTGACTCAGTCAAACTGGAGATGAAGGCCAATCAGTGAGGAAAAGGCCGTGATGAGCAAGACTGCCACAGTTAGTTCCGAGACTCACCGATTACCAAAGTCACCCGTGCAAACACAAGCTCAGTGAGTCATCTCTCTCCATCTCTCTGTCTCTCTCTCCCTCGTGCAGTAATGACGTATTGAGGAGACACACAAACACACACACACACTTGTCGAGTTGGGTGGCGTATTTGCCGGGTGAGATGAGGTACTTCGGTGCCATTATCCCTTGCAGAGGCCAAATGATGACATCTCTGCAACATAAACACATCAGCCTTGGCACATCATCTCTCTGACCCGGTAATCGCTTCATGCTAACTGGTCATGCAATCTCTTAAATCTCGCTTCCATTCAGGGAAAAACCATCATAAAAGGAGACAAACTTCCTTCCTTTCTCTGATCTGGGGCCTGTGGGGAACACACAAATCATCAATCAAAGAAGTTATAGATCTATAACTCAATAGATCTATGTATTGCAGTTGCATTGACGCTGATGCTACTGTATCTTCTATGACATGTAGGCTTACATGGATTTGGTGGGCTTCAATCTCACAAGACAAAGGGGGAGATATGTCACTGGACAGAGGGCCATTGTCACTATCCCTGAACAATGTGGGGAAAGATTATGATGAGTGCTGCCATTTCAAAGAATGGTGACATGCACCACCATCCATGCAACACTTGGCCCCTATAACACTGTCCACATCATCATTTCTCTGGATGTTATCCATCGTATGCTTGTCCCAGGTCAGCAGAATCCAGACCAGCAAAGATTTGTAGTCATATGGGACATGTCAGCTTTCATCAGGCACATGATGGTCCAGAACTGTTTGGTCACCCTTCCCCATTTGACTGTTGTCTACCTGTCTCCATATTTGCCTCAAACCAACAAATAACTTCTTTCTTTGATTATTTTTTTTTCATAAATGTGGGTTTCTGTCCAACTACATGTGTCACGTCATAATGCTATAAATTGCAGGTAATTCCCTTGAGTAAAGTGTGCATAGATGTCAACTTCACACAGAAAGGGTGTGAGTGAGCCCTCATGCACTTCACAGTTTCGCAGTAGGACAGCCCTAAACCCTCACTAAGTTTGCAGGAATGCGCATCAAAGAGTTTGAGTCCATGAGGGGAGACATTGGCTGAATCTCAATGACTCATTGTCTCCCCAAAGGTCTAAGCCCTGAACCCTCACACACTTAACTGACATCTGTCGTAAGTGATCAAGGGCTTTAATTTGGCGATCAAAAACGCAGCACTTAGCGTCATGGTCCAGCACATGGTCCAGGACTTGAAGGAGGAGTGTCCTCTTGCATTCCATTTACTATTGGTTATGGTTAATTCAGACGTAAATCAGACATTTTTGTTCAAAGCGACTTACAAGTAAAAACAATACAATAGTTAAAAACTAACAGTGAGAATGAAAGTGTGTGTGTTTGTGTGTGTGTGTTGATAATTGCAATAATGTTCATGATCGTGTCTGCAAACTGAAATACAGTATAACTGAAAGACCAACAGATCCTGAAGCAGTCATTTAGCAGCACTTAGCAAGCAAGTCATTTCATAGACAGCGTCATATTTGTCATCAGTCATTAGACTTTGTTTTACAAATGGTGTCACAGGTCATATAAATGAATGTTGGAGTAATGCAAATGAGATCCATTACAACAATGCAGATCAACACAACGCAAATGTACAAATTATTCTTTACTTCAACAAAATAACTATGGCCAACTTTTATTAGAAATTACATAATTTACACAGTAAGTGAAATAGGTCATAACCATATTCTGATTATTGTCCTAACCTTTAACTGCAACTGAATCATTTGTCATCACAGAAACTTCAAAAGCGAAAGACCTCATGGCAAGTATCATGTCATGTTAATGGTTCTGTCACACCACATTAATGTTTATTGATGCAAGCTATTGGCAATGACCTTAACACACTGTAATGCAACATGATGCAATTTCATTTCTCATTTTGGAAGGGATCAAAATGTTCTTGTTAGTCCCTCCCTGACAGATGGTCTCAGTAATCTGCCACATTAGGTGCATCTTTATAGTGTTCCCCTTTTTGATCTGAGAGTTACACTGTAGATCTGTTGACCTCAAAAAATATGTCAGCTGTGCTACTGAAAGTGTGACGCAAAACTATCACAACTTTGAAAGCACAAACTCTCTCTCTCACACACACACACACACACGATAGGCCCAGTGGCTTTTGATTTAAGTGCTGCATTGCACAGTGGTGCTACGAGAAGGGTTTTCCTCCACCCTGGGGGTATGTACAGACGTGAGCAATTAATACTGCTAATGAGTAATTCCTACATTAATAGCCTCCGTGGAGTGACAACAAAATGAATTTCAAATTTAATCTGCAGCATTCTTTTAATACATTTCTTATTCCCAGTGCCTTGTAAAACATCATTTACCAAAACGACTCCTGAGAAGTCAAATCTTTGATTCCTGCAGCTTATTTATTAGGGTCTTAAGTAAAAAATCAATTAATATGATTCTTTTTATTATTTTCATATGACAATCCGTCTGTGGGACAGCGCCAAGGAATCATGCCCATTGAAATTAGTACAAAGCAACGCTGTGACATTTTCCACATTTGGTTGTCTTGTTTTAAAGGTTTGCTTTTATATTGACTATCGAGGTGTAGCACACAGGTCTAATGCATTCAGCTTTGCAGCATCATGTGCTTTTTATACATAGCCAAATCTGACCCTTGAGGTGGACAAATTTACTTATTCTATCTGAAATGTTCCTTTTTTCTTTTAAATACAAAGTACTGATTGTGTGAGGATTTATTGATAACACAGACATTTGTACTATTTCAGTATTTCTGCCTCTTGGAAAAGTTCATTGGAGCGTTTTTTCTAACCATCCCCTCAGAATAAAACACACACACACACAAACACCTCCCTCCCTCAACAGTCTCACCCCAATTCCTACACATCCAGGACCCTACACTTCATCTTGCCCAGTTCTCAGTGGGGAAAGGGGGAGTCTTCTCAGGGCACAGAGATAGCAAGGAGCCACAGAGTAATTATCCAGGAGCCTTGGTCGAAAATGTCAAGCGGGAAAGAAGACTACAAAAAAATAAAAAACAGGGCCACATACAGCCAGCTCACTGATATGTGCAGGCTGCTTTCATATTCGTCAGCTCTGCAGCCCAAGCTGGAAGTGTGTGTGTGTTTTTTTTATCATCAATTATAATGCATTGTGATGCCTCCATATCTATTCATCTTAAGGCTTCGCTTTAACTTGTGCCCTTGCTAACAGGGAAAGAAAATGGTATTATTTGTTTCATGTTGCATCTATTTTAAGCACCTGGCAGGTTGCGAGCACAAAGGAATTTTATTGGCGATGGTATTTAATTATTTCCTCCCCTGGCAAAATTAATTGATATGGTCTGTGTGAGATCTATGCGTCGAATCAAACCGATCTGTCACAGCTGCATAATAGCACTGTTTTCTTTTTTTATTTTCTCTTTTTTTGCAAAGGATTTATGAGAATTTTCACAAGTCCATGTGTTGATGTTATCACTGCCTGAAATAGATACTCAGAGAGCGGTGTAAATTAATTTTGCATGCCAAGAAGACATCAATTCAATAGAAAAAGAGGTGGGAGTGTGTGCCTGTGTTGGGGTGGGGAGTTGTGTGTGTGGCTTGGAGTCTTGAAGGCATTTAATATGGTCACGGTGCGGCTTTCATACAAAGCCAACATTTACATTTGTTAACAGAGAAAAGCCGTCTCATTGTCTTGCGGTCAGCCAGAGGGTAAATGTAAAACAAAAGGCAGGCAAAAATAAATAAATAAATAAATAAACTTGGAAAGTACAGTCAGCATCAGGCAGGATGATGTCAGTGGGATCGTAACAAACTGGATACTTTTATCCTCACTCTTCTCCAGAACCCCCCATACACACACACACACACACTACTCCATCACATTCCCCTTCCCAGCACCCTGCCTTTCAGTGTGTCCCGTCTGTGTGTGATGAGAGAGGTTAAAGTTTGCATATTCAAAGCACTTCTTGTTGTGTTTCCCATCAAACTTTTATCGAGACATAATTATGATAAATGATGCATGTAATCGGCCATTAAACACTGCCGGAATATGCAACCTCCAGAGTTAAACTGTGACCAGACTGTCACAGGCCCCGGTCCCAGGTGGATGGGTACCATCTGGCCACAGACGTTCGTGCTGACCCCCATGGCAGGCTTCTTAGTGGGGGAGAGGGGTCAAACATCCCCAGGTCTAACCTTGGCACACCCCACCACATTGATACAACCTTGCTGGGGACAAATTGAACTCACTTATTTCTCACCAATGTTGCTTCACCTTGTTTTAAGAAGACGTGCGCGCGCGTGTGTGTGTGTGTGTGTGTGTGTGTGTGTGTGTGTGTGTGCGACTGGGGGAAGTGGGTGCTTTTGTCTCTTTATTGCTCTTTAATCAACATGGTTAACTCTTTTTTTCAATTTCAAGGGATTTTAAATCCAAAATGTCCTGTTCTTAATGAAGAACATTACCACAGCGCCAAGCTCATTTTGTGTACTCATTTTGTTGGCCACAGCTCTAAATGAATGAATCCAATTACTTTTCTGTGAGCTTCCCTCCACTGTTTGCATTGTCCTTGCGTATTGTACACCTAATTACTCCAAAACTGGCCTACATGGCCAAGTCGATAGTATGGTGAAATTGCTAAACTAATCTTTGTGTTTTGTCAGTTTAAGAGCCACAGCTTATTGCCTCCACTGAATGTTATTTACTTACTGTATTTATCTACATGGGTTATTTTCACTTTCACTTTATAGGCAAAGGGTATTGGTAGAGCAACTGTAATAGGTTTCTGTGCTAATTTACTTTTAAGTCACTTTGGGAGGGGGGGCGGCTGCTGAAACCAGCAAAGCGGTGAACCCACTTAGTTCTCTTTTGGGGACTACAGTACTCTGACCTAAGTGCCAACTTTTCTCGGTTTTCTCAAAAAACAAAAATGTTTTTTTTATGGCTTTCATTGAAAGCACGACACAAAATGGTTGTATATACAGTAGAGTCATTAAATTGAATTGCCATATCAGACTGTGTATTTATTGATTGTGAGAAATGACTGTATACCCTAACTGAGAACATGAGATTCATGGTAAAGTGTAATCTCCCAAATGATGAGTTTTGCAAGGTTTGTCAGGTTGCTAAGTTACAGGCACAAACTGTTTCGATATGTAATGTCCTTCATGGTTGTCCTGAATAACTGCAGAGGAAAATGTGAAATGTAGGGGAGAACCGGGACGAATGAAACACTTCTTAATTAAACGTAATTTACAAAGACATCGTAAAACACTGAAAGTTAATATTTTGTCACTAGCAACCTATATCTATCCTCTGTCAAATACAGTTGCATTTACAGCTCTGAACAAAACCGTTCAAGAATTATTTAAGTAGAAGTCGAATATGCGTTTTGTTTCATTCGTCCCTCCTGGCTGGGACGAATGGAACAGCATGGGGGACGAATGAAACATACAGCTTAAATTATGTAAACTTCCCACAATTTCAATATTTGACAACATATCATGAACGGTACTTCAAGCATGTGTTATTTTAGATAGATTGCTGCTGGGCTATATGTCTTGGTTCATGTCTGTTAACAACTCATTGCCGTCATGTTGAAATATCTCGCGGTTATGGAAATGGCATGCACTATGCCATTAATATTGCTAGAATAATGCATGTTTCGAATTGTATAATGTTTCTATAGTACAAAATGTTATTTCACTCTGTTTTACGTGGTTAAAGCCACCACACATCCAAATAAGTGCCCTTCATGACCCACAGGCCGTCAGTCTCCATAGGTTAACATGGCAAAACTCGACCCCCTACCTGATAGCCCCAAATATATTTGCATCTTTCTAAAACTGCTTTTCCATGTCTCACCTGCATAAAATATAGTATAAACACAGATATGTGTGCATTGACTTAGAATAAATGGGGTTTACTGCCTGGTCGGGACAAATGAAACAGGTGTTTCAATCGTCCCGCCATAGACATCTAGCATTATAGGCTGTTTTGCATCCATTACAAACAAACATGCAATGTGAACGTCTGGGATTGGGGAGAGCACTAATGCTCTACTGAATAAGCATGAAGTCAAACCTTTAAATGAAAAACACTCTTTAATAATCAAAAGAAATAAACCGCTAATAAAGTAAACTTGTGACCATCAAAAATCGTTTATCGCCTGTAACTCTGTGATACCAGGACGTAACAGGAAGGCTAATATGCTCTATGTTTTGTCCAAATACAAGGATACAAGGAAGTTTATTGTCACATGCATATAGTTACTGGAAGTAAGAAATGCAGTGAAATTATATCTGGTGTCAGCCTATAGAAAGGCTAGGCAATCAAGGACATGGGTAGATAGATGGAGGAGAAATCAAAAATAATAAATAAAAAGTAATATGGAGATGTGCAAAAGTTGGAGAAAGTCAGATGTGTGTGTGTGTGTGTGTGTGTGTGTGTGTGTGTGTTTTGATGTGTGATGAAATAAGAAAATAAACTAGAAAATGTAATTTCGAGGAAATTACCAGTGCATGAAAATATAAACATACTGTATATTAACATAAAATGCAAAACAAACTTTTATTTGATAACAGTTGGCAGAAGTCATAGTTGATAACAACTGACAGTTGAAATGGCTGAACAGTTACATAGTTGAGTAGTTTAAATAGTTAAATTATTTATTATTGTAGTGAGGACATTTATTTTTTGGGCAGAGGAAATAGTTGAACAGGATCTGTAGAGCCAGATTGTATGTTTAAAGCCTGAGACAGAGTATATAGTTAAATATACTTATATAGTTATAGTTATATAGTATAAAAGTTAAATGTAGATAGTATAATGGATGTTGATAGACAGAAAGTTGAATGGATGTTGATAGGCAGATTGTTTAATGGATGTTTATGGGATAGTTTAATGGGTAGATGAGTGAATGGTTTGAAGAGGATGAATGGATATAAAGTTGGATGGAATGTGCCTTATATCCTCGTAGAATGGAGATACACAAAGAGAGTTGGCCTAATTGAGCAGAAAGCAGTTGATACAGGTGCAATCAGTTTAACTAGCTTTTTGATGGGACCTAGTTGAGCAGCTGGAAGTTGATACAGGTGCAAATCAAGTTAATTAGCCCATTATGATGTCATAGTCCCCATACAAAGTCTATGGGGAAAAATAAGCTTGTTTTTTATTAATATCTCAAAAAGTATAAAGTTTACAAAAGTGAAAAATACATTCCTCAAGTCTCCTTTTTTCAAGACCTACGTTACAAAGTTTGAACGAAGTTTCTAACGTTAAACGGTTGAAGCTGAATTAGACGCAGAAATTTGGTGGGAAGAATAATAAGAAGAAGACGACTTCGGATAACAGAACAGTGCATTTTCATGCACTGTAAGAAAAGGTCTGTAGCATAGGGAGAGGGATGTAAAAGTGCTAAAAAGTCATGTAGTAGTGTGTGTGGGGGGGGAGGGGGGTCATGAGTGCTGAGGAGTGAATGAGTGCAAAGTCAGTATAGTGTGAGTTCAGAGTTGGGATGGCCTGGGGATGAAAAAAACTTCTACTGAGTCTCTCGAGTTCTGGCTTTGTGACTACATAGGCGCTCTTCTTGATTTCAGCGGTAGGAATAATCCATTGTTAGGATGAGAAGAGTCCTTCAGAATCTTTTGGGCTCTTAGGAGTACTCTTCTGGAATAGATATCTTGTAGAGCAGGGAGTTGAGTTCTTATAGTATACGCTCAGCTGAGCGCACTACTCTCTGCAGAGTACTACAATCTCTAACTGTGGAGTTCCCATACCAGGTGATGATGCTACCAGTTAGAACACTCTCAACCGCTGAAGTGTAGAAGGCCTTCATGATGGATGTAGAAACTTTGAATTTCCTTAGCTGATGAAGTCGTTGTCTGGACTTCTTTAGAACATATTGAGTGTTAACAGTCCATGTTAAGTCTTCAGTAATGTGGACACCAAGGTATTTAAAACTTGTGACTCTCTCTACAGGTTGCCCGCTGATCATTAGTGGGGTGTAACTGTAGTTCTGCTGCTTCCTTCTGTAATCCACTACCATTTCCTTGGTTTTATTGATATTCAGTGTCAAGCTGTTAGATTGACACCACTGTGCCACCTCATCAACCTGATCCAAGTAGAGCTGTTCATTGTTGTTATTAATCAGGCCCAAGATGATGACTGTCTATCATCGTTGCACTTGGAGAAAACCGGAATGTTTCATTCATCCCCCGTTTCAATCGTCCCGGTTGTACCCTACTTAGAGGCCAGCACACGAGTAAATGAGTGCCCCATTTTTAGCACAGATATAATGAGAAGTACATTCTGAGTCTGGGATAACTAAACATAGCCTCGTGAGACCATCCTGATCTCGCAAGCTTCAGTTTTACACTCGCAGATCAGTCTGGCATCTTTCCAAAAGAAAACATTTGGAGCAGTTCGCCAAACGAACAGCCAATCAGCGTTGGTTTGGAGGCGGGCTTAGGTGTGATGCAACGAACAACATGACGGCATCCACAGTTTGATCCGAATTAGAAAGTATTCCTGGGGAGACAGTGAAGCTATGAGTCTCAGTCATGGAGCTGGAAGGAATGAACGACACAGACATCCTCCTCGGCCGATTCCAGTCCATAATGGAGGAATATGCTTTCTTCAGAAGTGTAGGGCCAACCTTGAAAACTTGGTGGGGATTGTCGTTGATGAGGTTCATGTCACATACATCACATACGTTTAAAAACCTTAACGTTAGTTACGAAGGCATTAGAAGAACACTTTGTTCATCTGATTGGTTGATTTGGCCCGTCGATAACCAACATAGGTGGTGATAGACAGATGGTTTATCCAATCAGCTAACCAGTATTTTCGCCCCTTCCCAAAAGTTCTCCAACGAAAAGTTCCTAGATGGACATGCAGAGCAAATGCGAAGCATCTGGCAGAGTCAGGTTAGACTAAACAACTGTAACATCAAAACAAAACCATGTGAAATACTATGATGGGAAAATATAGAAGATGTATATATATATATATGTATATGACTAGCATCACAGAGCAGGTGAACAGAGCCCATCTAGTGGAAAAGACAGTGGATTTAGTTTTGTTTATACTCCCCATATCCTCTTCCGCTTCTTTCCAATTAACTCTCTGTTTAATTACACAAACAGAATAAACGGTGCATAGCCAAGTAAGCATTCAATTACACCTATCTTTTTCTCCATCAACAGGGCTGTTTCGGTTTGGAGGAAAGACAGTTTATTACAGCCTCCTCGCTCCTTTCTCCTTCTTATTCTTTCTCTTCTCCACTTTGTGGATGCAGTCAGAGCACAGAGAAACACTTTTTGGTGACCTCCTGACTGATGCACTCACACCCAAACATGGACAACTTTGAACTGTCCACTTATGCCCCTTTGGATTGCCCACACAATCTTCAGAAAACAAAGCCAGTAGTCAGAGTTCAAATACAGGGCTGTAGACCCAGTGGGATCAAATGTAATCTCTCCAAGTACCACAGGCAAATCTGGTGAATGCATATTCAAGAAAATGCAAGATGTTGGACAGATAGAGTTTTTTAACTTTTATTTTTAAAAATTGTATCACCTTACAGTAATGGCTCGTTCTATTTGTCTGTTCAAGTCGTTTTCCGAGCTGTTTTCGCCAGTTCAAAGTTCAAACTAGCAACAGAAACGCCCAGGGAACGCCCTCTGAAGTTCCTACCACGACTTGTCAACTCGGTCGAACCCAAAGTACTACAAGTTTGAATGGCTGCACCCAAATGTGAGCCTTTTATTCTGTTTATTAGCAGTTCTGTTGAATTTGTGTCACATTATAATGCTTTGTTACAAACTGGCTAGTAACAACTGCTAACAGTAGCCAATTACTAACAGACGGTAGCACAGCTGGTTGACACAGTTCATATTTTTAACGACATGACGTCATTGACAAGCTCCGGGTTCGCTAAAAGACAAACAGAACGCAGCATATCATGACGTCTAATTTGAGCGATATAGCATTTATTTATGAAAAAATAAAAAAGTAATACTTTAGATGTACATGACTCCACCAAAGGGGTTTTGTTGTCTGTATGTCACATGACATACTTGGCTACTTTCGTCTTCTACTCTCGCATGATTTTGGAAGTGGGCTTTGGATTGCTATCATACTGGAATATTTATCTTCTGGAGTCTGTGTATCTTGTCTGCCTGATGAGCAAATACCCTACTCTTCAACTCGAAAGGAATACAATTACTGTATGCTGATGCAATTTTGAAGTTTTTACCATTTAAGAGGACTGTATTCACTTTGTAGTAAACTAGAATTCTCCACAACATATTAAAGTCACAAATGTTAAATGTGGCCTATTTCTGACTGGAGGATCCAGTAGTATTGTGTTGTGTGCACTAGTTGTCATACTTGGTGCCTTTGGTCTTCTCTCACACCTGAGATGTAATGTACTTCTAAGCATGAATAAAAGTGTTGTTAACTACTGAAAGCATGATGGAGCCGTGAACCCACTTGAATAAAAAAGTTCTTTCTTCATTACCCTGTCTCTGTCGGATGTTGTGCACAAAAGACGTTGAGTAATTACAGCTCGGGTGGCTCTTTAGCCTTTCATTTGATACATTTTGGGCAGAGCAAAATGCAAGAACATAAAAAGAACAATCCCTTGGCTAATTGCAGTTTTAACTTGTGTCACGTCTGAACTTGGGTTTGTCAGGCTCCACGGTGTTGGCTAAGATCACAACTGCTCTTTGTTCAACTTCCTCTCCCCCAAGAAGGGAAATCCTCTGTGCAACAGTGGGATGATTGCTTTGACATTTGGTCTTTTGCCTTGGCTTATGTGTAAGGTACTAATTAGTAGAGAAAACACTGTCAGATTGCCATATGGTGGGAGAGATACAACAGCTTGCCAAGCGGTGGTACTCTGCCGAGCACTCACACTGCAAGCCTTCCTCAAGACAGCTCACGTCAAGTATGAAGATATATGTAAATGTGGACCAAATTAATCAAAGGACTAATTCAGTCACTTATTTATTCATATGCTTATTATTATTCTCAGGGCAGCAGGCTACCAAGGTTAATACTTATGTGAAGCATTGGTTTCAGATCAGAGCTCTTTTTAGGTGTTTTCACACATGCTTATTTTCTGGTCTGTTAACTGATATTAGATGAGTAATAAAAAGCAGACACAGCAGGCAGGAAATCACAATAGATGGAAGCGAGAATAAAATTCTATGATGCACTACAGAGAAGTAACATTTTGGGGAAACAAATGACGTGTGTTTCATGTGAACTTCATGAGATGAACGGACACCTGGAAAAACATTCCAACAGTGTAGCTCTTTAAACTCGCTCCAGATCAAAGTGAAAGGACCAATTGCCATATAGCTACATCGTGTTTGATTCAGCATCAGAATCCTGTTCTAGATCTCTGCTCCGCAAAAATGTCTACCATGCATCTTGATTTTAAGAGGGCAATAGCACATGCTTCTGATAGTTTAAAGCATCCATTTAATCCAATCCCTTGCTCTGGGATGACATATTTTTCACCCAGGAAGAGGTTCAAGATAGTGAGCAAACATGTGAGCTGTGGTTCTACAGACATGCTATAATGGCTAAAACCCCCCAAAGCACTCAGGGTTTGTTGCAACTTGCTGTATAGTCACCTCTCGCCAGCGTAGATGTACATAATGAAAGCTACAGTGTTGTTGAGTGTTGAGTGTTGTTGAGTAGCACATGTGCAGACAATAGCATCTCAGAAGGAACATTTCAATATTTCTTGCAGGAGAGGCAATGAAATGCAGTGTCAAATCAATTATATGGTTTATCATCTTAAATGCCAACGTAATCCACATGAAGGGCTTTAGGAGATTTTTTTTAAAGCCTTGAATCAACAAAATAAGTTTTCACTGAGATAATGAGCTAAAAACTGGAATCATACTTTAAAAGCAGATGAAATGTCATTAGATTTCATGCCAGCGATGACTTGGTCTCTGGAGATGAGTTCCTGTTTGCTATTTCTGGTATTCAGTCAACATGATGGGCTTGTCATGGGAGGCTTACTTTGTTTCCTCATATTTCTTTTCTCTTTCACATTTACTTTTTGAACTCTCCATAGGTGCTTCAGTTCAGTCACATGATGCAGTGTCTTAAGACAGAATTAAAAACAGAACTATTCTCGTCAGCCCTTGAGTCTGTGGGTGTGGGACCCAAATACAACTACTCATCCAAAAAGTAACTAGATGTAACCGTGAGAAGCGGTACAAAATATGACCGCCGGCCAGTCCTGTACATCCGCTCCGAAAAATAAATCACACTTCAATTTGTCTCCATATTTTACTCCATCCCCCACTCTTGAAACTTTTGTGTATGCTTGTTTGGCATGCCTGAGTGTGTGTGTGCGGCTGCACAGAAAGTACCCTACTGGTGCTGAAAAGGTGAATAGATTGTAGAATAGCCAAAGAAGATGTAGAATTGTTATACAACCTTTAAAATCTCTAAACAATCACAAGTAGGGCAGTTCATCACAGTTCATCCATTGCAACTGGATTGATGAAAGGTCACTTACACCTGTAGGCTACATTGTATTTGGGAAAAGCAAAAGGTATCAGCATAATGTTATTTATTTATTTATTGTTTATGTATTTATAAACAAAAACATCTCTGTCAGTTCCATGCCGTTTTCAACAGCTATCAAAAACAAAGGTCATTTTGGATGGATGGATTTTTGTGAATGTTTCTTCTTCTACATAAGATTTTAGTCATCTTTAGTTCATGTAATAATTTTATTGTCAATGCACAAATTAAGTAACAGTAGTCTGAAACGTTATTGTTAATGCACAAATTAAGTAACAGTAGCCTAGTCTGAAACGAAATGCTGTTTTACATCTAACCAGTGGTGCAAATAACTGACATGTCCAAATGGGCCTTGATGAAATGCGCCGCTAGACTGTTCATACACATTTTAACGGGCCAAAGTTGAAGAGCTTTTGTCCGTTATTGTTAGTGCAAATATAGGCTGATTCATGTTCCCTTGCATTGTTTAACTGAGGTCCATGGCTAGTCTGGCTTTCATCAGACCAAGCTCAATCTTTTTAAGAAATCAAAAAAATAAATAGCTGGTAGATCAGGCTGGGTTCACCCAGCCTAGTCCATAGGCACCGATATTGTTTCATTTTTCCGATTGAGATATACACGCTCTGGCTATTCTAAATGCAAAAATGCATCAGGGAGTTATGACAAAACGGTAACTAACAAACTAGATCCTAATAGAAAGTTGTTAGCTTCCCCTAAGCTACAGGTAGGATTATAAGGTAGGCCTATTGACAACATAAATTGTCAATAGGCTATGCTGGCATACACAAATAAAATCTCCTTTGAAACCAATGGCTTACGCCTTACAGTATCAAGCGGACTTAAACTGTCATATCGGGCGAAAAGTTGTAATAACATTCACGCAGCTCCATGAGTCAAGGAAAGCGCTTGAATGAAGTAGCCACTTCTAAATGGGACCCACTACACAGTAGCTTAAGGTGTTTTGCTAAAGCAGCCATAATGAAATGAAGGTGTCATTGTTTGGATACTTCACACACGTGCTTTTTTAATTTCACAGACTACAACTACCAAGCTGTAATCAAAGCACATCGATTCCCCTCTCACACCCTGCACGCACTTAAAACAAAATAAACAGGCGCCTCAGTCTCACGCATGTATAGGCAAAACTGTATCAGACCGGGTGTAACGTTGGTAAATCTTCCATTGCACAGAATGATTTTTGTAGCACGCGGCAATAAATGACAGTCGAAAGATACAAACAGTGCTGCTATACATTTGCTTGGTATAACCGCATTTATAGTTTTCTACAAATGCAATAAATCAAATGCCTCCATCACTCAACCAACGCTTAACGGTAACATTACCTAGGTCCTTATTGATATTACAAGATTAACGCATTCCGCAGTAAAACCAAGCATGTCCGATAAACATCCTCAGATTTATTTCTGGCTTCAAGAAGAAATGGGAATTACACTTCATGTGAACATCGCCCTATCCTTATTAGATGTTCGCTGCGGTAAATTACAGTCCTTGTATGAAGCGCCCATTGTTTTTCCAACCCACTTTTAACTTCCAACAAAATTACGCCTCACTGCAACGATCGCCATCTAGTGGACAAAGCGACTACTTCTCGCCAATACTGAAAATGCAGCCATGATGATGATGATGAATATTTATTTTGGCTTTCTTTTAATTTTCATTTTTACGGGGGGGGGGCAAATCACAAATGAGTGATTATGAGCCAGGTTGATGTGGGCCCTTGAGACCAACATACCATAAAAGATTCACAGAGAACTGTGTCTGCCCTACCCTCCTTCGGGGGTCCAGTCCAGCGGGGGCTGCAGATGAAAACTAAAAATGATGGTTCCATGCTATCCATGTGGGGGTACATGCTCACCAAGTTTTGTGTACCCGGTCTTTCAGTGTCCGGGAATCCTTGTTGGTGTACGTCACTAAATGTACACATAAATTATTTTATTGTAAGGCCCCCATGAACGAAAGTACACAAAACTTGGCATGCTTTCAGAGGGTGTCATAATGATCCTACACTTTTAATTTCGTGCAGTTTTGACCTTGTCAGCCAGAGATATTGAGATGAAAACACCTAATTTTTTGCTTTTTTAATTTTTAACTAGGTGGCGCTATACATGAAATAAGTGGTAATGGGATGGGTTGACATGCCCCTTAAGACCAACATACAAAAAAGGTGGACCTCCTAGGCCCTACGGTTCTCGAGATATTCACAGAAAACTGTCTCCGGCCACCTACAGGCCAGTTGGTGTATAGTAACATAAATTAATTTATTGTGTGGCCCCCCATGAACGGAATTCCACAAAAACTTGGCGTGCATACAGAGGGTGTCATAATGATCCTACACTTCCAATTCCGTGCAGTTTGACTATGTTAGGTCACAGATACCTTCAATTACACCACCTCATTTTTATAATAAGAACCAGGTGTGTACATATAGACTAAGGGACATAAATTGTGTCTCAAAATGGTTCTTGGCAACCCTGCTGAAGACAGCCGTTGTGAAGAGAATTATGGCACTGTGTGTGTAACAATTGGGCTGGAGGGGGTCCATCTGAATCCTCTCTCCTTCCCGATGGCTTTAGATCATGTTTAGAGGGAGAGGGCTCTTTGACAGGCTGAGGGCAGGGTGGTGTGGAGTGAGGTGAGGTGGGGTGGGGTGGGGTTGGCACCTGTTCCAGAGCTGAAGGACCCCCCATTGTGGTGTACAGAACACTATGACAGTTGATGTGACAAATAGCAGATCTCTGTGTATGTTTGTTGTGTGTGTGTGTGTGTGTGTGTGTGTATGTGTGTGTGTGTGACAGAGAGAGAGGGGTGCACAAGAGCATAGGGCACTGAAGCAGATGCTCAGGAGGGGTGGTTTGTCCTCTGCTCCTCCCGATGTGCGGATTTGGACACTCTGGACTGTGTTTCATGAGAACATTTTTGAGCAAACACCATAGCAACTCCAGACAGATATTTCTCAAACTGATTCACTAGCATTTAAACAATGGTTTCTTTTCAACAGTGTGTTGGGGAAACACATCTTTACTCTGTTAGAAATGTTATTTGCATGTACAGGTAATCATGGAAATGGGAGCAAATAGAATTTGACCGAAGAGAGCAGATTACCTATTTTAGTCCCCTCTTTTCAACATAGTTTGATCATAGATCTCTTAGTACATGTGAGTGCAGGAGGAGATCTTTGAAAATGATCCTTTTTTCATGCAGTGGCCAGAGGTAAAAATAGGTCTAGGAACTTCATTCATTTCCGATGGTGTGCAGTTCATCGGAATAAGAGCAGCTATATTAAGGGGGCATGTAATGTCCTCATTAGACGAGTTTAATAAGAACAGGACAAAAAATACTCTTCTGTTTTGTTAAGAGGAAGATATTTTTATAGTTTTGTCTCTGACTAATTTCCTGTACAATTTAAGATCACAGAAGTGACACACTAATCCAAGCTTTTTATACTTTGAAACATATTCCTGCTTTGTCTTTCTGAAAGGAAAAATCCAGTCTAAAAACAAGCTAGGTCTACTTTTGGATGATAACTTGTACATTTTCGTTGGGGACCACAATGATGTTAATTGGAGTAGTTTTGAGCAAAATCAGAAAATGCATTTACAACACCTTTGCATATAGCATAGCCTTTGAGGACCATTTGGTTACATCGTATTACAGTTGCCTGCATCTTGCAAAGAGAGCCTGGTAAAAATATTTTGTCTGCAGGTATCCTGTCCACTGTAGCTTAGATGTATCATGATACTTTGAGCCAGTCAGTGGCTTAAAGCAGTCCTTTTACTTTGATGTAGTGAGATTGCTGTTCATGCTCTGCTATATACTATGTTGTTACAAATGATTTTATTAAACTGCTCCGATTAATGTCCTTTTGATCCTCAACAAACATTTACACTCCTTATCATCAAAAAGACCCAGGATTTTATACAGTGCACTTCTGCTTTAAATTTGCAAATAGTTTCACCACTACAAAACATATGTTTGAATGGTGTCATAAAAATAATAAACAATATATAAGGTTTTCATATTTGTTAACTTGACTTGTAAACATGTTACTGGTCATTTCTAGCAAGCTGCAAACATCTGATAGAGCTTAAGTCATGACAGGCGTGCCTGCAGGTGTACGGCCGTACGCACTGTGCGTACCATCAGGCTTCTCAACAGAGAAGAGAATTACCCCTGTGTGTATTCACACCAAGTTGGCATACCATAAATTCCTCTGCACAGTATCCCATCCCAACTCTGCACAGTATCCCATGAACTACTATTTCTGTAAAGCAAACACGTTATCAAAATCAATTTAATGCAGAACTATATCATGCACGTGTACCTACAAAAACGGAAAGGATGGAGGCAGCAAAGCTAGAGAGGTTATTTGAAGGGTAGATAGGGTGTGGGTGTAGATACCATAACATTTATTCCTGCAGGTGCCCTTGAGTCATGGTATGTTGCTGGTTGACTGTCAGTTTAGAATCACCTCTATCAACATGCCATGTTGCTTGTTCAATGAGGCCATGAGGCTTGTTCTAGTGTAATGCCTTTGCTGAAGAGTCTCCCTCTTGACAACAGAATCATTTCTGCTCAGGGCTTTCCTGAGACAGACAAGCAAATCAGAATTTCATTTTGCAGAGGCATGTGCTTTACAAAAGCCAAACTCAAAAAGTTTGTTTGTCAACAATAACAAGTGAGAGACATTGATTTTATGTTAGCTTGTCTCTGCTGGCAAACTTGGTTTGATTGGCCTCTAACCCTCTTTTCTTCCCTCACATGCTTGACAGTCCAGGTTCTTGTTTTTGTGCAAAATCCGGTACCCATTTCATCACTTAATTATTGGAAGGGCTAAACATTATTCAGCCAACTTGTTTGGCAAAACATTGGAAATAGTCTAGTACCGTAATAGTGAATAGTAAAAATCTTGTGTTAAGCCAAAGGAACGTGTATCCCCAAGTCTAAATGATTAGTCGTACGCTCACCACTTCAATTACACAACTGCATTGCAGCAACATTCTGACTCATGAGAAAACAGAGGATAAGCATGTGCTGGAACAGACACACACAAACACACCTGTCTCTGTAAGCATATAGCATCATCCCTGGGAGAAAAAGAAAGAAAGGAAAACACATATCACACGAGGCCCACTAATGGCTAAAATGGCAGGGGTTTTATGTAAGCTACAATCAGGGTGTAATTGGATTTGGCAATGGCTTGGGGAGTGTGTTTCTCATTACTTTGAGGGAGCACTGTGCTTGCTGTCAGGATTATCGTTCACTGTGACACCACAAGGTTTCAGCATGGCTAGGTGTACTGCCTACTCTGTCAGGTGCCATTTTGGCTCCTAAAGATAAGCCATGGCTTAAAGTGTGTGTGTGTGTGTGTGTGTGTGTGTGTGTGTGTGTGTGTGTGTGTGTGTGTGTGCTACCTGTAACAGATGCAGGTGGATTTTTCTTTTTCTTTTTATTATTTGTTCATTTTTTCCTTCAGACCTTTGCTCCTTGCTGCCAACAAGTTTTAGAGATCAGTTAGACTGTCAGGCTGTCAATCAATAATTTTGTTATTTCCTCAAAATGGTACCCTGAAATATGCTAATGCTTGAATGGTGAGGATTATCTATTGCTCCTTTGCCACAGATTGTACATACTGCATACATGCTATAACCTGGTAAACTCAGAACAGCCACTAAAAACAGCTTTTATCAAAATAGTATATGCAAAATAATAGCATTTAGCAAAATAAAATGCCATACAGTATGAATGCCTGTTTATATCTGTGTGTATTATTTATTCAGGCTTATTGAAATATTTTGCACATCCGAAGCTTGGTCTACAGTGCATGGTCCCTAACTTTCTTCATGAATAATAAAAAGATCATAACTAAAGCCAACGCTGAAAATAGCTGGACCAAAGTACATTTGTATGGGGCATATTTCACATTACAAAGACAAATTTGGTACGAAACTAATCGAGGCAATGTAATTTGTCAATTAAGGATAATCTATTCTCTGCTTCGCTTATGGTCGTTTGAGATTTAAATATAGTCCTTTATGATAAATTCAATCAAATGGTACTTTGTGGTTAAACTCTAGATATAATGCTTGCATGAAAAATTAAAGAGACGAAAAATCATGATTTGGAAATTTGTCTGCAAGTGCTCGGATGTGCACTGCTTGGGATAATTAGGTTTAGTTCCTGGAGACAAATGCAGGCGCGTTGACGAAGTGCCGGGCTTGAGGGAGGTGTTAAATACATACAAAGACTCGTTAGCGTTTATGTCATCGCACTCTGATTAATGTGTCCAGATTAACATCAACAACTGTCATTGCTTCTTCCTCATGAGCAGCTTACATAAATGCTATACATCTCCACTGGGCGCTATGGATGGAATGTGACGGAATATAACTTTTACATTCCTACAAAGTGTCTGCACTTGTGTAGTTTGGAGGTTTCATATTGTTTACAGTAGTGTTCACAAGTGTTCACATCTTCTTGACAAGAGAGACTCGCTTAGGTGAAAAGCAAAGTGTGCGTGTCAGTGTGTGTATGTGTCACGGCAGGATTAGTTGATTCCAGTGATGCTCTTTCTGTTTTCACTGGCACTACACTTGTGCAGTATACTTGCTCTCTCTCTCTCTCTCTCTCTCTCCATCTATCTGTGTGTGTGTGTGTGTGTCTGTCTGTCTGCATAAACAATTCTAGTGCATTTCTGTGAAGCTGACAAGGGTCTCAGACTATTAGTGCTAGGAGAGGCTTTAAGGGGCTTCTCCACCTCTGTCTCTCTTCAGAGATTACAAAACAAAAGCACTTTATTGTGTTGCATTTGCTAGAGTAAGGGTATGCTTGAAATAATTACATCTGGTCACTTCTGATGGTATTTGAACTCTTTGTCCCCTTTTCAGATAAAATATGCTGGAATGCACTAAAAAACTACTCAACATTTGCATAACCCAATGATTGTGTGGGCAAGGACGTAATTATTGCATTGAATAAAGTCGTTAGTTGCCAGAAAAAAAAGAGAGAGAAAAGAAAACATAAGCTCCTTACATACTTATGTAAATGAAAATTTTAAAAGTGCAGAGACCATTTTTTTTCTAATGAAAGTGACAAAGTTGTGATTCATTTTTGGCTCATGGAAATCTTCACGGCTTAAGAATCTTGCCATAATATGACAACTAAGATAAAATAATTGTATTCTGCCAGTGTTCACAGCCCAAGGCGGAAATTAAATAGCTTATCTGTGGACGTTGAGAAACCCTTCAATGGTGGAAGTGTGTATTATTACTATTCAGATGGTCCAGGGGAATACAGCTCGGTATTAAGATACAGCTGCAGGAATAATGAAGGCACAAAACCAAAAACGCAAAACTCAGAATTTCAATGGCGGGGCACAAGAAGCAGCTTTTCCGCTATTGAACTACTACGGTATGTGCACAGCTAATGGGTGCCATTTAGTTGAAGTATTCTCTGCACCTCACAACTCAATAAATGAAGGTGATTTAGCTTTCCTTGTGTGCACATCACTGACAGGTCAGTGGGAAGTTTTTGAATATTCAATTATGGTAATCTATAAGTTCAGGCTTCTAATGCACTCACAGATTTTTTTTTTTCAAGTTTGCAAACAACTATTTGGGCGTAGTAAATCAGTATGTCGGTTCGAATTTCATTTTCCCACTGTTTTACTTTGAGTAACACTTTGTTTGAAGGTCACTGCTATAATCACTTTTGCATGCATTCGTAACACGGTACAATGTGATCATAAGCCATTATAATAATTGTTACAATAATCTACAAAACATGAGACTCCACATTATGTTATGCCACATTGGATTTTTCAGTTATTACACTCTTGTTCTTCTGCATATTAGAGTCTCTACAACACAAACCATATCATTTTAACATCATTTCAGTTTTCTTTGAATTGTGTGCCTGAATCTATTACTCTGGTAAACATGCCTGCACAATTAACCTGCACAATTGTGTACTGAATTTCAATGTGTGATTGTGTGATTGCAAGACAAATTTGCACAGTCATCTGGCAAAATGGCATGGCTATGAGGTGATTCTCCACAAATGGATCCAAAGAGACACAAGCAAGGTTCTTTAGGGCATAGTAATGAATGTGACATAAATAAATAAATGGCTGCCTAAGCTGCAGAGGTACAGATGTAAGAGGATCCAGCATAGATGGGCCCTAGAAGAGGAGGCTGCAGACTGCCAAGGCCCTCAGAGGTGTCTCTTAACCAAGGGAGGTGTCCTTACTAGAGCTATTATTAGAAAAGGGCCCATTTTCTCTCTCTCTCTGTGTTGACGCGAGACTGGAGACAGATGGGCCTCATAACACTACAAAGCCTCTTAGATCAATACTTCTCTTAACAACTGGCAAGAGGAGACTTGATTTGTGTCTTTGGTTTGTTTGGCGTGTGTGCTGTGTGTGTGTGTGTGTGTGTGTGTGTGTGTGTGTGTGTGTGTGTGTGTGTGTGTGTGAATGTGTGTGTATGTCAGAGATGGCAAGCTAATCTATGCATGTACAGTATGTGAGTTGGGTAAGTACTGACTGTATTTTTCTTAGCCAGCAACATGCATGTGTATCTGTCTCTCTCTCGTTCTCTCTCACTCTCTGTGTGTGTGTGTGTGTGTGTGTGTTCTCGGGTGCCTTTAACCTCTCTCTATCGCTATCTCTCAGAAAGATCTGGAAGTGGTCCAGCACACTTGGAAAACCACATCTGCCCATCCAACCCTATTAGAGGAGTCCCTTAGGGTTGACACAGATCTTAAGGAGGAGTAAGAGAATCCTCTTTCGGCCCCTTTATCGCCCTCTGGGATGCTCACCACCCCAAATGACCTCCTGCAAGGACTCCAGGTCAGGAGAGTGGAAGAATAGAAAGGAAAAGAAGAAAAAAAATCAATCAAAGCAATTAACTGCAGGAACTGAGCACTAATTCCCCAGGACAATTTCTCTTTCTCCCTCTCTTTTGTGTGAGTATCTTTAGATTGTACAGAAGGTTCCAGGGAAATCAAGGTCTTAGCCTGATAAGTGTTTATAATTTGGCAACTTCTTTAAGTCTAATGGGAGAGAAAGATCAACTCAGCTTTAACTCCTTCGCATGCTTTACCTTTGCAGGCCTAAACTCTGATGTTCTGTGTCTCATGGTTTGTGATGGTGTTGTCTACACTTATGCACAAACAGCTAAATTGATAGTACTGTAGATACTGGCAAAATGTTCAATCTATTGTTTAGTATTATGCAAATAAAGATATATCTGTTTTCTTATTGCTTATTATAGTGGATGGAATCCACTATCTTGAAATCTCCTGGCTTCTTCTTATTATTATAACCTTTTCTTTTTCTTTTTGAAAACCGTTCTGACATGTTGAAATAACTGTTCTGAAGGTCTGGAGTGGGGCAAGAGAGTTATTTTTTCAGATTTTTAAAAAAGTTTATACTTTTTGAGAAATAAGGGGTAAAAAGCAAATTTTTCCCCCATAGACTTCAAAGGCTGTGATGTCATAATGGCCTAAAGGCAGCTGCACTTGTTAAGCTCCCAGAGAAGTTCCCGGGCTAATTAGATCACTGGCACAGGTGTCACCTGTGAATTCAACGGTGACACCTGTGCCAGTGATTCAGCTTCTAATGCATACAATCTGGTGCTCTCTAAAACTACACATCCCGTAATTAACTTGTGCGCATGCGCAGTAGCGTTCTCCTTGCCTCATTTATTCCTACCGATTCTACAGGCACTGCTGCCAGAGAGGGTTAAAGCGGAGCGAGAGGTGCAAACGTTCGACAATTTCCGCGTTCGATTATTGCAAGGGGGAGTGGGGGAAATCCCCCTTTATGCAGACCAGAGTAAACCCTCGCTGCACTAATGTCAATGGAGACTTGTGGAATTTTACCAATAAATTGGTTTTGTTGAGGGTTTTTTGGAACATTTTGTCATAATCTGTAAGTGTTTGGGATCATTTCAAGCCCAAAAGTGTAATTTTTTAGTGTTAGGATTTGTAATAAAATAACTTAATATCAGATCATGCTGCTGCCAGTTACTGTCCAGTTGTTAGCATGCTAGCTAGCCTCTTAGCTAAGGTAACATTTTTACTGACATTAGTTAAAGTGGATAGTTTATACTCAAGTGAATTTGCAACAGTATATTAAGTTTAAGCAAAGTCCTTCAACTACTAGTCACTTGTTGGCGCATAGCTGTATTGCCATAGCTACTCCCATCCACTTGTATAGCATTTTAAGCTAGCGTTAGCTAGCTAGCTAGCTCGGTACACATGAATAATTAAATTATTTATATCATGTCCTAAAGAATGATTCATTAGTATCATACATGATTATGTTTATCTGTTCTTATTGCTTATTAAGAGAGAAAGTTTATTTAGTGACGTAAGGTGACACTCCCACTTATGCAGACCGGAACTGTCCCATTTTGCTCCCATAGTAACGAATTACGTTGCTCTATCTTGCTAGTAATCAAGGATCTTTGCTGCTGCTGTCAAGGATCCTCTTGAAGAAAGTTTACGTTCTTGTTGTCTGGTTCGTCCAACAAACGGCATTTTAAACGGACGTTTTCCTACCACACCCAATGTAAGTTACAATTATTTTGTGTTTTGTATTTGAATGGAGTGTGTGAAGTCTGTTTAAAACGACTCGGCTAATCAAGTAAGCAAGCAAGCTGGTGTTAGCTTTAAACTTGTAACTTAGCAACATAGTAAGTTGTTTCTAGGTTCACGGTTGTGTGCAGTGGAGGCGGTAGCAGCTAGCACTCAAATTGCCACAGCTAGCAGCACCGTGGAGGCGGTAGCTAGCTAAGCACTCAAATTGCCAGCCAGCCGCCTTTCGTAGCGATAGCTGGCCTGTCGAGGGAAATGGCAAACAATCACTGGCTGAAACTTAGCCTTCGTTTTGAACTACGTTTGTATGAGTGGCTCAATGAGTTAAATCTTCAGTTACAAGGCTAAGACAAGCACCCTCCTCACCTAGCAGATCTAAGATTACTGCATTCACCAAAAAACTTGAGGTATGGGACAGGCGCCTCGATCACAACAGTATTATGCTTTTGAGAATCTGAGTGAAATCACTGAAACGTCTGATTCGGGAGCCACTGTAGGCCTACATCACATCCCTGCAAAGTTTATTTCAAAAATATTTCCCAACCAGCAGTGATCCATTTAATGCAGCATGTTGGTATTTCATTGAATATATTGTACAATGCTGTACAATATTGGCCTATGCTTCCTAATATGTTGCTGGAAAGCAGAAATATGTGTGTTTAATTTACAATGGCACATTATGTGTTTATTTATTATATCTGCAGCACCAGCTGATTTTAACTCTGCTGCCGAGGATATATTTGGAACTTGTCATTATTTCAATAAGTTTGACAATTTTAAGTTTGACCTACCACTTTCTTAGAGCGATGAGGGACAGGTGGGGTTTAAAAATGCCCCCTTGATCTACATGTAAGTGGGGAATAAAAGAAAAAGTTTGAGAACCACTGGCATAAAATAACTTGATTGTAGGCTTAGCTGTTAGTTTGCTCAGTTGAACATATTTATCTAACAGCTGCCCCCCCCTTCTATTTCTGTTAGGTGCCGCTTCACTCTGCTACTGAAGGATCAGGCTGACTGCAACTGCTATGGATGGCAGGAAAACACAGTACACGTGAATTTCTAGATGAAGAGTGAATAAATGCACTTGCTTAACTGATAACAAGTTGTCAATGGTTATTTATGCAAGCTTGTGTAGCCTAAACAAGACATACCTAGGCCTAGCCAAATTTATCCTGGCTGTAGATAAAGCAGGATATGAATTTCCCAATATTTTGCCAGATTAGGCCAATAGTGGTTTACTGAGGTTTAATATCAATTGAAATAGCACTGAAATCACGTTGATCTTTAGTTTGGTTGTAATTTCAACATTGTTTCAATATTCATTTTAGTGGAAATACCATTGAAATCCCATTGATCTGTAGTTAGAATTTCAATGTTGCTTTAATATTAATGAAGGGTGCAAAAGTGATGTAGAATAAATGTTGCAGTGCAACGTTGATTCAATTATTTTAACGTTGACAAAGTAATTGTTAGCTGGCTGCAGAATGAGCAGTCATCAACACCAACTGAAAGCCCCGTTTTGCAGGTACAGTAGTCTTGCATTGCATACTCTGAATTACATTTTCCAAAGGCCAGCTTTCATGCTTGTGTCACAACTTCAGAACGGCTTGACGCACATGCTTCAAATTTGGTGTGGACATTTGTATGGACTCAATGATGAAGTCAAATGTCAAGGCCAAACCCACCTTGAGTGTGATATCTCAAGAATGCCTGACGACAAGGTTTTTGGTACAAGGGTTTGTATGAACACAAAGATTAAGTGATTCAATGTTTTTTTTTTCAGGAATCTCCCCACCAACATTAACCCAGCAGCTTTCCATCCACTATTGTAATTCCTCTGGCATTACATTTCTAGTTTCTTGCATGTGAAATATGCTTTACAGTTTAAACAAGGCTACCTTTTGTCAGTTCTAAATGTAAGTCATTAATAAATGTCATGTGCTTTACACTCTACAATATGGCTCTCTTTACCAGTTCTAAACTGTAGTAATTCATTGACAAATGGTCATATGTTTTGCACAATAAGGTGTCCTTTTTGGCTGTTGAAAATATTATTATTAATTATTATTATTATAATTATGGCCCATTCTAATGGGCTTATTAAATGGTTTATAAAGTCTGAACAACTTAATTAATCATTCCTAATCTCTTGTGTGTGTAGTGTTAACTATCCTGTGTGCTCATTTGTACATGTTGGCTGTTTTATCTAAGCACACAACAATGATGCTGGCCCTGTATTTGCACAACACAGAATGATGACCCACATGCTGTGAGACAGATGAAAGGCTATAGTGTCTATTTACTACTAACATTACAAAAAGTCAAAGATTTGTTCATACTTGTAATAAAATGTGCTATATACAGACAGAGCTGGGGAAGGGCTGAGTGTTGTGCATTCATAAAGAGCAGTAATTTTACACAGAAAAGAGGGTAAATCCAGATTGAATGTAAGTTTAAGGTAGCTGACGGGGCGTTTCTTCATGCAGAAGAGATTTGGGGCTCCAAATTCAATCGAGCCACTTTATTTCAGGGGTTTAGTGAAGGCAGTCCGTTTTCACCCTTAGGACAAGGAGCACATAGGATTTGAAAACAGTAGAAACTTAAATGAATTGTTAGATAATAAACACGATTTGGTTAGATTTCTGTGTCATTCATGTTGTGCAAAAGTATTTCACACGATAAGGCAACATAGTTCACTAATTACTCTGCACAAAATCCCCACTGGAATCCCCACAGAATGGAATACAAAAACATCTATCACTCTACGTTTTCACTTTACAGAAGTTAGCTTTTTCCCCATTATTTTTTTTTGTATCCAGTGCAAGGAGAGAGATGGGAGAAGAGCATTAAGCTCTCCCCACCCATGGTCTGGATGCATTATGTAGCACAGTCCTGCTATTGACGCGTATCAACCGTCACCCTTTTATTAGACACTGACATTTCCTGTTGGAGTGGTAGCCAATGGCATTTCCCCAGACAACTTGTTAACTTTTAAAGGTTGATGGATTCAATAGAGGAAGGTGGCTGGGCAGAGGCCGGATCGCACCAAAACATTCACCGAGGTGCGGAGGAAAAAACAAAGCTTAGAGATTAAAGTGTGTCAGTCTGTGAAGAGAGTGTGTGAGGCACAGTCACACATGCTTACAGACACACACACACACACACACACACACACACACACACACACACACACACAATAGCACACACATGCACACCAAAGAGAGAGACGGATGTGTCCATGTTCGTCCACAGAAGCAGGGGCAGCATTGATTTTGTCTCGGTGAAAATGAGGCTCCAGCTTGATTCAAAGTCTCCCAACACCACACTTGTCTTCACCTACATCTATTTATTGCTTTGAGAGTAAGCACTGCCTGACATGCCATGATGTCATATGAAGCTAGAGGAACTGAGCACTGAGAAGTTCCACTCTTGAAAGAGGAGGATGTGGATCAATAATGTACCAAATCTAGCCCTTATTTTGGTTAGGGGAAATCTGGCAAGGTCATTTTCAAATGAGTGTTAGAACATTTAGGTGAAAAATAAATGTGATCAGGTAGGAAGTTATTTGCTCAAGAGCAAGACAGAATGCAAAGTTGTCTAATCCCCCACATATGCCATTTGCACAACACAGAACAACAAAAAGGAAACAGAAAATAGACACATTTGCTGCTCCATAGCAACTGGTCTGTCCAATGTGTGATTGTGTGATCAGTGTGTGGCTGATAATCTTTGGCCACACAGAAGGGGTTAGTGACGCTCACATGCAGGGCTTTATGAAGGACACAGTGATTGTTTTTTGGAGGGAGCAGGTGCATTTATATCAATTATACCCACTGCTTCCTGCTCAGGGCCTTCTAAACAACAGCACACATCACACTGAGCATAATGTTGGTGAACATAGCTTCAAAATATCAGCATGCCTTTTTCTCCTTGTTCGTCATAGCCATTATTTTTTATTAAGTGGCCTACAAATGTAACACCTTGCTGAATTTAACCCCAGGGACCCGGCGAAATATGCTCATCTCCTTTTCATTTCATTCATTATGTAAATGGGTAAATTCTGATTAAAATTTAAACAAGGTGTCTAGACTTTAATTTTGCTTTGAGATGACTTTAACTTTGAATTACAAGTTTTGAAATATTAATTGTCTTTTTACAGCTTAAAGTGACACATTGCATGTTTTGGACTGACTGCAAATACTGAATATTGATAGTAAAGGTTGCCAGAGATTCAGAGGGGTCATTTCTGGTCAGTTACACTAATTTCTAATTGATGTACCAGTCATTAATCAAAGGGCCTGGGGAAACAGATCAAGCATCAATTTTTAATGAAAGTAAACAGTGAGTGAATTTCTCTACTTATTAAAACACTTAAAAATCAAAAACACACCTAAATTAGCAAGGGAACCCTCCAACTGAAATATAATCCAGCACATATGGGAAATGATATTTAAAACTGGCTACAGAAAATGCAACTGAGGGTCATGAAATGTGTATTCATAGCTATATTTGTAACAGTTTTTGGCATGTGAAGTCATTTGGAGGACATGTAGCCACAGACTCTGGAAAGACATCACCCAGAGTGGGAGCAGATCTGGGCCAGATGCAGACCCTCCTGGGAAAAAAAAAAAAAAAAACTTGCTGCACCAGCTTGACTCGCTAGAGAGACTTACCAGAGATTTGAAATTAGTGACAAATATTCCCTGACAACTCCATGCTCCAACATTAATTACTTAAACCACAAGCGACAGTTTCGACCAGGCAAAACCTGTCTGTTGATGCCTCCCGACACGGGAGATTGGGAGCTGTCATAAGACTGTCATCACACTCAGGAGTTCATGTTGATCCCACACATCGTCCAAAATGTGTCATTAACCAAGTGAGGGCATGCAGCAAATCAAAAACAGCAAACGGAAACAAGTCCTCAGGGACCTCTCAGATGAGAAGGCTGCAAAAATAAACTTGTCCCCATCCTATTCCTTGCCCTACCTCCTTCTCCCTCACCACCCTGCTGCTGTTTCAGTTGGACATAAAGTGGCAGGCAGTTTCCAATTCAAATGCTGCTGAAAAGAACATCCGCCATAAGCAGACCGCATGAACCACTGAATGAATTGTGTCGCTGCCATTTCAGCCGTGGAATATTACTCTTGATTATTACAATCATAGCCCTGATGACCCGCCCTTGATCGTAAATGTGACAAATGTTTGTGATTTTTCAAAATAGCCCCACTGAAAGTACGCCTCGGCTTGATGTCAGCCGGTGTTAGTGGTGGTGTTGGTGGTGGTGTTGGTGGTGACTGATGGCCCCTGACGCATCCACAGTAATCACAGAGTGTTTAATGATTATCTCTGAAGTCATTTGTGCCTGAGTTATGCATGACTGATAAGCACTTTCTCGCTAATACAGAACAGCGTCATCACGCTACAAGTGCCATCCATATTCATTCGCTGGAATCACTCTGAGCAGATACAAGGATTGGTGAGGGGCTCTATAATGTTTTGTATTAGTAGTAGGGGTCACACACTCAAGGGTGACTGTTGAATATATGCATCAGTGAGTGTCTGTATGAGAATATATACCGTGCTAATGTATAAGTTTGTGAGTGTGCATAGATGCAGTACAGGTGCACGTGCATGGCTCTGTTTGTGTGTGTGTGTGTGTGTGTGTGTGTGTATGTGTGTGTGTCTTGTAACATATGCATGTGTGGGTGTGTTTGTGAGTTCACAGCATAGCAGTAGACCGCTCTCCTCCATGCTTGGTATTAGTGAAGGCTCACTGCTGCCGAGGGTTGGCCATAAATTATGAATCTGGTGTACGTTTTTACCATGGCTCGCTGCTGCTCGTGTTGACGCACAGAAGCACCTCAACAGATGTTCAGCCTTTGTAATCGGTACCTTGAGTTTATAGGCCTAGCTTGCCTCACCTCCGCTGTAGTGTATTAACAGAATCAAGCTCATATGTTTCATATGGAGGCACAAAGACCTAATCTCCTAATGGTCACACACGCACACGCACACACACACACACGCACACACACACGCGCACGCACACACACACACACACACACACACAAATGAAAAGGACAGAGACCATGTGGCAAAGTACTTATACTTTGTGGCAAATATTTCTTTTACTCTTTATTTTTCATTTTCATATACTTATACATGATTCTCTCCCTCTCTCTCTTTAAAGAAAAATTGAACTGATGGAGAACATGCAGTAATCTCACCACCTAGTGAGGTCTAAAGCCTGATGTCTGCCGCAGGTTGGCAGCTAAAACTGGATTCAAAGGCTCCTGCTATGGCAGCGTATCGAATACGAGGGGGACCAAAGATGGATAAGGAGGCTCTATTAACTTCTCAGCATGTCGTTCACATTCACAAGGGGGACATGGCACAAGTGTGGGGAGGGAGCAGAGGCAAGTTAAGGCAAAGCTCTCACACGGATATCGGACTCTGAATAATTTAATATCAGGTAAAACGTATTAAGGCCAACTGTCATGTATCTTAGTCAGAACAACACTGGGCGGTTTTTAATGATTTATCTATCTACACAACACGGACCGCTTAAACGTGGATGGCTCACTCTGACTCAAGTGATCCACAGAAGCCTTCTCTTTCTCTCATGCACCCCCCACACACACACACACCTGAACCTGTGATCTATCTATCAAACAGGCAGCTATCTGCGAGAGCCGAGAGGGATCTGCAGATGGCTCCAGGAATGTGGGGTGTGGCCGGCCATACTCAAGAGGAAGTTGTGAGGCATTTGTGGTAAGAACACATACATGTACCAGCTCCCCTTTAGTCCAGATAATCCTATATTGAATAGTTTGTCCCAAACACAAATGTGTTATCTTGTCCCCTACTAGCGTTTTTTGAGTTCCATGAACATGTTTTTATATATAAGTATAAGTATATATACTCTTTTGAGGGAAATTTGGTCTCTGCATTTATCCCAATCAGTGAATTAGTGAAACACACACAGCACACAGTGTACACACAGTGAGGTGAAGCACACACTAATCCCGGCGCAGTGAGCTGCCTGCATCAACAGCGGCACTCGGGGAGCAGTGAGGGGTTAGGTGGCTTGCTCAAGGGCACTTCAGCCTACTGGTCGGGGTTCGAACCAGCAACCCTCCGTTTACAGGTCCGAAGTGCTAACCAGTAGGCCACGGCTGCCCCCAAGAAAGAAACGTGCTGCCTCATTTGTTGTCTGTGAGCTTGAGCAATCATTATTTTACTTTTGGATTTTTTTTTCCTGATATATGCTGAAAAGCATAAATCTGTGATGCTGAGAGACTTGGAAAAATAACTTGAATTCAATAGATTCAAGCATCATACCATCACAATGTTCTCTTTGTTTGTCAAATCTTCAAGAGCACATCCACACAGCTTCCTTCCATGCACTTTTCCATGCACTTTGTGTGTACCCAGCATACGGCGGTACATGATGTGCCACAAGAAATCCAACTGCATGGTGCATGTGTCTTTTTATAGAGTTGTTTACCACGTCACACACAGGCTGACGTCCAGAGGGTGACACTGTTTTTGAAAAGCAGAATCAGTCATGGTGGTATAACAAAGAGATACGCAGGAGAGTTTTTCTTCTCTTCTTTCTTCTCTCTTCCACCCTCTCTCTATCTCTCTCTTTCTCTCTCTCTCTCTGTTGCTGAATTCACTTGCTGCCTTCCTCACCCCTGTGACAGAGAGGTGGAAGTGGTGCAGTGTGCTCGTCGGAGGCACTTATCAAAGGGGGAGGGAATGTTACTCTGTTCTGAGCTGCCGAGCCTAGGCGCTCTGTCTCAAGCCTGTCATAGGAAACACACACACACACACACACACACACACACACACACACACACACACACACACACACGATCATATTCTGCATGTCATCTTCAGTATAGGCGTAGTAACGTTTTTTCTTTTTCTTTCTTTCTTTGTTCCACCTCTCTTACCTGCCCTCTCCTCCCCCTGGCCCTCTGGAAGCAGTGAACCGTAATCTTCAGGGCTGATGTGCACGGACAGCACAGAGGTTACAGAAGGAAGGCCAGTACTCTTCCCTGAGCGGCCAGGAAGAGAAGGAGGAGGAAGCTGTCCTTAGGGAGAGTTTTACGAAACAGCCGTTGAGGACGTCTCACGACTGTGTTTTCCTGCTCACTTCTGGCGTAGCCAGTAACCCCGGCAGTCCTGATGTTGACACAATGAGCTCACCTGTTCACTCATCCAGGGGGCCCTCACCTGTTCACTCATCCAGGGGGCCCTCAGGACGCCAGAGGCCAGGGCAGAGAGAGAGAAAGAGTAAAACAGATGGTAAGAAGAAGCTACAAAGAGGAGAGCGTGTTAGAAGTTCAAAACTCTTCCCCAATATCACATATAATGTAACTACTTCAGATCAGAAATTGAAACCTTTTTGATCCGATTCCATTTATGTGTTTGGCTCAGAAAATCAGTTAGTGCATCATTTTTTGTTAATTATAGACTGGAACAAAATTGTATATTTCAATGGAATTATTGTTATTATTATTATTATTATTATTATTATTATTATTATAAATCCTATTTTTTGTGATTAGTCATTCACAAACAACGAACTAAGCATGTAATATGACATATCAGAAGTGAAAGGTATGAAGTAGAATTGCTGATTTCATGCACAGTGCACCCACAGAGGGAATACAGAGGTCAGACAGGGACAATCATCATTCTTTTCAGCCGAACACAGAGGCCTCAGCAGCCTCATTCTATTTACTACCCAGCTGTGGACAAACAGCAAATCAAAAGAATAGCTGTAGGAATGGTGAAATAGATTAGAGCACAATCAGCTGGAGTTCAGATGGCAACAGTTACAGAAGGAGAGCATCTTGATAGCTCTCAGAGTTTGAGGCCTTTAGCAGAAGCATTTACATTTTATATTTGGTGAACTTTTTCTTTTCCAAAACTGTTTATCGGACACAAAAACATGATATGATAATAATTTGCATTCACGTAAGAGAGATGTCTCACCTAACCCTTTGATTAGCAATAGTTAGGGGGTGGGGGTGGTGCTTAAGCATCCATATCACATTCTGGTCCCACTGGGACCTGGGTTCGATCCCGAATGCGGCCATTTGCCAATCCCACTTCATCACTCTCTCTCTCCCACTTACTTCCTGTCAGTTTCAACTGCCCTGTCTACAGAGGCAAGGCCCAAAAATACACTTAACGTAAAACTGATTAGCATATTAGAGAAACAGAACAGTGTGTGACGACTAGTTCAACACACCTTCTACTTGGTGATGAATGCAAGACTGCCACATGGTCTCCAGGTATGCAGGGATCAGATAAATGCATTGATGGCACCCGTTGTTTTAGAAAGTGTATTTTTGTGTGCCATTTCAGCCTGTGTTCTCTGGCACACAAAGAACATCTCAGGAGGTTTGTGTGATGGTGTCAACACGTGCGGGGGAATTTGAAAACACCTTTTAAAAACGAGAGAGAGACAGACAGACAGAAAGAGAGAGGAGGGGATAAAAAACACAGAGCAGGCACAGCGGGGTGGGGGCAAGTGAACCTGAGAGGATGAGAGATAAAGGGCGACTGCACACACACACATACACACACTCCCAGACCTGCAGCACTGCCCGCACTGAATGTCAAAATAAACACAGTAATACAAGCCAAAGGTAGATTTAAAAAGTTTACATGACAAAGGACCAACTATATATATATATATATATATATGAACAAACAAATGAATAAATAAATCACTCTATCCTATACTATAGTAGACATGACATTGTTGAGAGTTCATACATCATAGACCATACTTCTAACCAGTGTTACGGCAGGCATTGTCATCTGTGCAGCTTGGCAGGACTCCTGCATATATTCATGAATGATTTTCATCAGATTCCATACCACCCTGCCCCAGGCATATGCATGAGCTCATAACCCCCAACCCCCCACACACACACACACACACACACACACACACACTCACACACACACTCATACACATTCTTCCATCTCGGATAAGCTCCTTTCCACCTCAGTTGAAATATACGTGGAGCTATACAGCATGATGTGGGAATAAATAATGGAGGCTTTCGCAATGCAAGTAAATGCAAGAGACAACAATGCCCTTCAATCAGGGAATATTAGACTCTGCAGAGTCTGGGCTATGTTCTGCCGTGCTGAATAGGCCTCACTCGTGTCTGTCAATCTTATTCAGCCCAGGACGCTTTCATTTCAGTCAGGAAAACACCTTTGAAGAAGCAACAAATAAAATCAGGAAAAAACTTTTTCAGTCAATTATTTTATTCTGGGTTCATTCTCCAAAAATCACAGCACAGGAATGATAAGCCAAGGGCTCTGGGATAATCTCGGACTAGTCTTTCAGCCTATACAAACACAATGGACTGACATGGTTGGATAAATAAGCTGTTGTTTTAAATCATTGATGGAATAGAGGATCTGCACTGGATTCTATTGGATTCTGCCTTTTTCACTACTAAAGGATCTTAAGGTTCTTCTGGGCATCAGTCTCGTGTGATATAATTGTCTGTGAAGTATGATATAGTGGTGAATCATTGAAGAACTTGAGTGTGTTGCCAATGATTTCATCACAATCACTTAAATATCCTGGTGGCGGACGGGTGACTTAATTGCTGTCAATCATTCCTGTAGGCTCCTCCCAAACTTTGTTTAGAAAACATCATTTGCAGCATACTCCATATTGACATACATTTCATTTTTGAAAAGAAAATACTGTTGACCACTGTCTTTCACAGTGGTGACACAAAATGTATACATCTGTACAGTTTCTGACCACTTATATTTACACTACCGGTTAAAAGTTTTGGGTCACTTACAAATTTCCATTCCACTCCATTATAGACAGAATACCAGCTGAGATCAGTTGCATTGTTTTTTGAATCAGGGCAGCAATTTTCAGATTACATTAATGAGGACTACCCTCAATAAACCTCTGAGAATAAATAAAGATTGAATGTGCTTAAGGGTTCTCCAATGTTTTCTTAGCCTTTTAAAATGATGCCTTTGGATAATTGGATGAATGGTTGCTGATAATGGACAATGTAGAAATTGCATTAAAGATCAGCCATTTCTTTCTACAACAGTCGAGAACCCTTTTGCAATTATTTAAGCACATAATGTTATCTGAAAACTGCTGCCCTGATTAAAAAAACAATGCCACTGAACTCAGCTGATAATCTGTCTATAATTGAATGGAATGGAAATTTCTAAGTGACCCCAGACTTTTGACCGGTAGTCCATATCATATTTGTAACTGTTAATATGTGTTTACTGTATATTGATGAACCACATTTGCTGGCACATATGAATATAGTATTCATAAATTGAAATGTTGAAAAAGACAGATTTCTACTTTATTGTAGCTTTGAATCTTGAAACATACCAAGGTCAGAGATGAACAGCCATTACGAAAAAGGAGATGAATACAAAGAAGGGAAAATAAGTATTAACTTCTTCCAGACAGACCAACTTTTAGCACATGAAACATTCATCATGCATCTGCTCTAGGTTATCCCAATGCATTTGGCATGACAGGCAGACTCCTGGGAGCTGAGAAGACACAGGGGAACATGAGAAGTGAACCACCGTAGTCCAGTTATTTTGGAGATCATTCTCTGACGAGGGGTGGAGGGAGCCCTTGAGCAGTGAGACGGAGTAGCTGAGGTCAGCAGAACGTCATCTAACTTCCCCTCTGGTCTCTATTTCAAAATGCAGCACGTGATATTATTCAAATACTAACAGTCTCATTTGACAAGTGCAAAACATATGAGATTGTTAGTATTTGAATAATATCACGTCGCCATCAGAGCTCCCCACGTCAGCACTCAATCCAGACTGCAGGCACCCAGCGTCAGAGGCTATACGTTAACGTTATGGCAGCTCGCAGGTCAGCCGCAGCTCGGTGGTCGTGGCAGCTGCAGATCTCTCACAGAGTAGGCCCATTGCCCTGAGCAATCTTTCCGTCCAGAAGAGTCCAGACAGAGGATGTGCAGCGTCAGATGGAAGAGGGACGGCTAGTCAAGGCTCATCAGCCCAGTAGAATAGAAACTAACGTTACCGTTAGTTATCAGCCAGAAAAAAGGACCAAGAATAACACAAAACTATCGAAAATAACGTAAATAAAAGGTGAAAACATTTAACTTGACAAATAAATAAAAAAAAAATAACAGAACATTACATAAAATTACGAACATTACATAAAAACAAACAAAAACATGATGCCAGACGGAGCGGCGTGTCTCGCCAGCGTCCCCGTAACCTAGAGATGTGTGAGAGAGTGTGTGTGTGTGTGTGTGTGTGTGTGTGCGTGTGTGTGTGTCTGTGTGTGTCTGTGTGTATGTGTGTGTGTGTGTGTGTGTGTGTGTGTGTGTGTGTGTGTGTGTGTGTGTGTGTGCTGCTAGGAACGCACAGAGTGAAGAGGTGGCTTCAAAAAGCACAGCCGCACTCGTTCTCATTCCTCCTCCCTGTCTCGCCAGCTCAGGTTTCTCCCGTGACAAACGCTCACCTTGAGTGGCGATGCGCTCGCTGCTGCTGCTGCTGCACAGTGCGCCGCCATGCCGCCGCAGCACTCCCAGGGGGCCCGAGGTGCGAGGCACTGATGAATTTTTCACCGGGAGAAAGCACAGGGTTATCTCCGAGGTCGCCCGCGCCACAAGCCACATTCATCAAGGCATCGCACCGCACGGACGCGCCAGCCTGGAGATTGGAAGGGTGTGGGGGAGGAGGGGGTATGGGAGGTGACAACCACAGCAGAATAGAGGCAGGTAAGGGCCGCAGCAAACACGAGCACCAACACAAACATGCAATGGATGCACGGGGACTGGGCAGCACAATCAATCCCTATCAGAGGCTTGTTAACACTGTTTGCGTGCTTATTTTCCAGCGGAAGGAGTCTGCATGAAGATTTATTTCATGATCATGAATATTTATAAGGCCTGGGAAAACGGCACCGATTCAGCCGCTAAAAGTTGAAAGGAGCTCCGTATTTTGGTGTCAGGGTTGTGCCCTGGTGCTCTGACTGCCCCAGTGGGAACTATGGAGAAGGGACAACAAAGCATTCTGCTCCACTTTAGCAGCACATTGTCTCAGTCTGCAGCACTTGGACCTGAATGCAATCCTGTGATTTAATAGCCACCCGATGCTGCTAAATGTGATAAATCATTCTGATCTAGGCATAATCAAATCTGTTTACTGTTTACAGTAATTTAAGAAATGAGCTAAAATATGACTTTGTCAGTACTTTCTTTTTTTCCAGGCATTACAAGATTGTTGAGGTTTAGACTCTCAAAGTATAGCAGGTAGCCAGATGGGGCCAAGCTGACCTTTACATATCACATGGATAGTCACTCAAAGATCTGAATATAGTTATTGAGCAGTCTATTTCCTAAAGAGAGGGTGCAGTGAAGTTGTAGAACTCATGGCTTTAATGTTGCTGGGGTCTTTGCCAACTTTTAATATTATAATGTGTACATTAATGTTTACTATCATTCATGAACCATTCATTATAAGTTATCTGTTCCAGTGAAGCCTTTTCCAGTATGGGAACACATTCATACAGACCTTAAGTCAAGCAAGGTGGTATCTCCCTCTGTTCATGGTAACCTTCTTTCCTCACTGAATTGCCCTGAACCGTTCACAATCTGTAAATTATTGGTTATTCATTCAGTTAAATTTGCTCATTTAATTATTCAGTATAGTTTATATTATTTAATTTTATTTTGTTATTTGTTACTTCTATTCGCCAAAGTTGTTGACCAAGTTTGCTGGCAGTGCAGTCAAAGTGTGCCCTTTGTGTGTTGTTTGTGAGAGTGTGTGCTAGCCTTAGCGACGGGTTCTCCTGGGGGATTTGAAGCCTTGGCCTTGGCCCCCTGCCAGCCCACCGTCTCTATCAGTTGACTCATATTACAGCCCATCCATTCTCTGTCCCCCACCTTGTCCTCTCCTAAGCTGGTGGGATATTGCACTGCTCCCATGGCCTCCGCGACTGGCAGGGGGTTTGGACTGAAATCCCCTATCAGGGATATTGCATCTGAGCTCTGCTCTGTGCTTACGGGAGCTGCTGTTGGGACCATGACCTTTCATTATGTTGTGAAGTATCTTCCCTTATCAGAGAGAAACTACCCTACCCTAAATTCCTACCCTTATTCCATTATGAGGCTCACTACCCCAAGGTCAGGCAATAAACTGCCCCTGCTGGTGCCCTTTGCACAAGAGCCTGCATGCAAAATGCCCCTTCTCCTTTTAACAATGCAGACCTCTAATATAGGCTCAGTATAGATTTAACTCACTGGACAGAGCATCTGGGTCCATGTTTTTGTCGATGTTTATGTATTATTTCTGTTCCCCTGGCATTTAATTAAAGCATTTGGATTTGACTTGAAACAATGTGGGTGGTTTGGCAATAAATGCTCTATTGAAGTGTTAGAGCTACTACAGTATGCATGAAGCGAAACTTTTTAGCTTTTAGATTTTAGCAATTAAAGTTCACTTGGAGTGAAGAAACACCACACAAAACACACACACACACACACACACACACACACACACACACACACACACACACACACACACACACACACACCAATGCAAATCATATATGCCAGACAGATGACCAGAAGCTCTGTGCGAATCAGGATGAGAGTTAATTTACATCAGGCACAAATTAAGGTGCATAAAACAGCCCTCCTTGCTGCCTTCTAACACTCTGTGGTAAGACAACAAGAGGAGGTGCTCAGAAAGTTGTGAAGAAGAGCTTAAGGTCAAATCTAAATAGTGTGCAGAGTCTCCTGTGGCCTGGGAAGAGAACAGCACTGCCAGTCGTTGACCTAATTACTTCAAGAGCTGAAGTGATCAGATTTTCGAAAGCCTTTCCCATCTCTCACTCTCTCACTCTCTCTCTCTCTCTCTCTCTCTCTCTCTCTCTGTCTCTCTATCCCTCACTAAATCTTATCATTTGATGACCTTTAGATTGGAGAGACTCTATATTTTCATTTCCAAATAAAGATTAATGAGGCGTGGGCAACCTTCCACCGATTAAAAGTGTGCCTGTGAGACCACGGTGTCCCAGTCTTGAGTTCCATGAAAGACACTGGCCATGAGACATGAGGGGAGGGGGGGGAGATGGATACTGGTGAAGAGGACACAGGACAAAAGAGTTTGACCTCTGTGTGTTCTAGGCCTGTGTGTGTGTGTGTGTGTGTGTGTGTGTGTGTGACCTGTATACTCAGGTTACCTATGTTTATAGTTTTTCAATGAAGCAGCAGACAGGAATGGTTTGCTTGGGATTCATAAGTGAGTTTGAATGCTTGAAACTTTGCATTTGACTTCTTTTTTTTTGTGTGTGTGTGTGTGTGTGTGTGTGTGTGTGTGTGTGTGTGTGTACGCACACGTTTGGACTCATTAGTGTACCGTCTGCCGGAACTGATAACTGCTAAAACATCACCACTGCAGGGAGTACCCAGTCCTCTGATTATACAGTAGCTCTGCCGTTTTTCTTCTATCTTCTCTTTAAATGGTTACCTTCTTCCCTTCAAAGCCCATCTCTCTCCATCCCTCTCTCTCTCTCTCTCTCTCTCTCTCATCTTCCTCTCACAATTCTACCACCTTTTTTGTGAATCTCTCATAAAACCTTGGTGTCCACTGTGAGTTAAGTTCAGTCCTGCCGCCTGGCAGCAGTAGGTATGCCAACTCTCTCCAGTGACAGGGGTGCACACACACACACACATGCGCGCTGCCAGGCACTGCACGCTGTCAAAGACGAATGGCTAACCTTGTGCCAGGGACACACACACACACACAGACACACACACTTTCATGCTGCTGGTATTTAAATGAAGGCTCTGTTTAATCCTTCTAAACGGCATGTCGGCATGAAATAGCCTCTGAATGGAAAATATCTTCAGGAGGGAGTTATGCTTGCCATCCCTCAGTGTTTGCTCATGGCTTCAAGCAAGCTTACACCGGCTGGATGCACACACACACAACACACACAGACTCACACATACACACACACACACACACACACACACACACACACACACACACACACACACCGTAATTCTCCCTCATCTCTGCATGTCATTCACAGAATGTCATGTACATATGTATGCACAGGCCATGTACACATTATGTGCATGCTACACTACACTATAAATGTATGAGTCATCCTGCTTTTCCACATGAGTGTATTTTCCAATCCAGCTTCTCAAACACTTCACTTGGATAATGACAACATCATGATATAAAAAGCAGTTCTGTCACCAACGTTGAATGTAGAATGATTGAACCCAGGGGCCATTTCTCATATGGGCAGTATGGGCAGCTGCCCAGAGCATCTTGCCAAGAGTGGCACAAGTGTTTGCAAAAAAAAGTATTTTTTTTAGCTTTCATTTGCGCTAATCACTTTTCTATCGGTCATTTGCACGTCTATCATATGTCACCGTGTGGGGAGTGGGCGCCCTATATAGGCTACTTTGCTTTGCTGCTGAGAAGGTCTCACACACAGACGTTGAGAAGGGAAAGGAGAAGGGGTGTCATAGCCAAGGGCGTCATACAAGGTAGGAGCGCCACTGACTAAACCAAACATAACAGCCTGCGTAGCCACCCGTCTGGTATGGGGCAGTTTAGGGAGCATAGTGCGATGCTAACGTCTGTTAAGGGGTGAATTTCTTTCTTTTTTCTGTTTCTTTTTTTCTCCCCTCCTCTCTTCTGAAGCCCCAGAAGAGCAGTGCTGCTGGCCACAGCATTTTTGCCTTGCTGCAGTTCCGACGCAAGTTTCTCAGAGGGCAAACATGAGAAGTGGGTCATGCTCTCAAGAGGCAGCCATTTTGTGTTGCTACAACATTAATATTTGATGAAGGCTAAAGTTCCCTTAAGGGAGAGCAGAATATCAATGGAAGGGGGGTGGGGGTGCACTGGGTCTCCCCCACACCCATTTCACCACCCGACATACAGTAGCACAGGGCATGTCATCTTGGCACTGGAGCCAGTGTGTTAATTGCACCTGGGCGGTAAAGGCTGGAGCACAGGCTGATTATGCAGTTGTTAGTCACTATTTGATCAAACCTGACAGGCCGCTCCCACAGGATACTTATTCTTCGGTGAAAATGCAATTTTCTTGAAATAACAGACACACATACACACACACACATACACACACACATGCTCCTCACTCTCTCTTTCTTTCTCTCTCTCTCTCTCTCTTGTCTCTCTTTCACACACACACACACACACACACACTAACAGGTACAAAATGCATGGCACACACAAATACACACAACTACCTGAAGCAACCTTTGTAAAGCCAGCTTTAAAAAGTGAATTATCCCTTAAGATTGTGATGTCATCCATTACAATAGAGGCTTGATTAGCACAGGAAAGTCAGGGCTATCTCAATCACTTACGCCCACCACTAATTACTGTGCGTGTCACATTGCTGTTCACTCTCTTGTTCAAGCGAGAGCCATGTGTTTGCACTAGCGTGTCTATAACTTTTGTCCATGTTGAAATCTCCCTTTAGGCCTTTAATAAGACTGCATTGATTGACAGATAAATTGTGTAATTGTTCTGCATGGGTGCCCATTGATCCTTTCGCTGTGCCTGTTTACTCCGGGTGATCTGTCGCTCCACAGCGGTTTTGGGAAAGACTAAAAAGGATGCATGAAATGGAAGATGGGCTAAAACTGTGTGTGTGCATGTCTATGTGTACAGTGCTGTGCTGTGCTGTGCTACATGAAGGGTAGAGGAGTAACTCTCCTGTCTGCTTAGTGCTACTCATAAATTGTGCCTCAGGCCATTATTTTGCTATAGTTGCTAACAAGCTTTAATTGGTGGCTTGACTAACTTGCTGGGACCAAGGACTACCCGAATGTGATTTTTTTCCCATTGTTGTGTGTGGATTTTTTTAAAGACGATGTAATGAAGTGAAGTGTTTTCCTTTTTGTTTTGTTTTCATTCTAAACACAATTTGACAACACATTGAGATGTGTGGACCTCTGTTCTGGGACTTATAATACTTATTAAGTAAGGGATAGCGGTCGCTAAGGTATCCCGACATACAAACTTAATGGACGAGGCGAAGGCAAAGAACATCAGCAGAGAACTGCATTTTCTTCTGATACCCGAACAGCACGTTGTTCATGATCCCATACTTGACAGTGCCTAAACGCCCTGCCTTGTTCTGTTCCTGTGTTTCTTTCTTATGTAATTAGCACATATATTGTCTTCCTTTAGCCGGCCCCTAGCCCTTTAACTAGGCGCCACGGTCGAGTTTACTCGACAAGATGCGGTACTGAAAAAAACGGCCGATTTAGTCAAATAGGGTGTCATATTTCGTTCGACCTCCACTCCACTAGATGTCACGACATGAGTCGAAAAAACGTCATCCCAAAAGTCCGAAAGCTACATTGAATCAGTGCGTGCAATACGGAGACTAGTGTGGGTGTGAGCCAGTTTATCAGAGCGATATTGTCAACGTCAGCGAGTATTTGCATTAGCTTATCGTCTAATGGCATCAAAAAAGTTTACCCGAAATGAAGTGTTGGGTCTTCTATTCGCGGACCCTGATTCTGAAGGGGAATATCTGCCTTCACAAAATGACGGTGATTCGTTTAGTGAGGCTTCAGATGTGTCCCTGCCTTGCAATGATGCAGCTGGACAAAGTGAGAGTTTAGCTTACACCAAGCACAAACGTTGAATTGTTTGCCCAATGTCAGTGGTGGGAATAATGTTTCACAGGGTCGGAGTGTTCATTGGGAAGTTAGCAGGGTGTTAGTGGTGTGGTGAATGAGGCTGGAGGTAATGTCCATGTAGCGCTAGCTTCTGTCTTCTGACCCGTGCCTCTCCGCGGCGACAGTAACGTGGTGGAGCCTTTGTCTAATGCCACTGGGTATGTTAGACGAGGTCGAAGTGCTCATAGGACAGTTAGGGGGGAACGTAGAGGCAGTGTGGGGAGTCGCAATGAGAATGACAGTAGGCCTAGTCCGAGGCTGCACAAATTCTCTCCACTCGGCTAGCCTTGAGGCAGATCTGGCCATGCTGCTCGCATGGTGGAGGTGGTGACACGGGGCAGGGGAGCCATTTGGTCATGCATAGTCTATCACAAGATGATGGGAATGCCAGCCCTGTATGGATAGGGATAGGGAATCATTTATTAGTAATTGATTGATGATTTACAGTGTTGATTTGCTATCTATTTCCCTGATCATTTAGGACATACACTATGTGTTTTTTTTTTGTGTGTTCATGTCCTTGTGATGTGTGTGTCTTTGTCAGCTAAGAAAAAAAAAAAACATCAACAAAGACAACAAAAAGAAAAAAAATACTAACATTGTCTCTTGTCTTGTCTCGTCATCTCACTCCTAATCTGTGCCTTGCCGTGGCAAATGAGCTTTTGAACTAAACAGGTCTGTTTGTGTGTCATCTGAATAATATATATCTGCCCCATACATGGAATCAGAGTGCCTACTGTATGTAGTAAATGGAAAATCTCCGCTACATGCATTTGGTTTGTTTCTGCCATTTATTAGTAATGATTTACACAGTTTGTTCACTACTTACTATTTACCTGAGCATTCAGTATTGTGCAATATAGCATACAGAAGGTGAGGGACATTTTGGGGGAAAGAAGTGGTGCATTTTATCATTCAAACATGCAACTTTTTCATGAAAATTCTATAATCCAAGATGGCCGCCACCATATGACGTCATGATATGCAAATTAGATATAAACATTTAATCTCTACATAAACTTTGGGTCATCCTTAATATTTCTCTAATTTACAGAAAGTCTCTATCTCTTATCACTTTTAAGATATAGCCTTTTGAAATGAAGATGTCAAAATTTATCGTTTCGAAAAAAAAACCTCTGGCGCCTAAAGGGTTAAGTGAATAATGACATATGCTGGTAAAGAAAGAAGCTTAATATAGACCATGCAGGTGTTTGACATGCAAACTTGAAAGAAAAGATTAGGAGCTGAACACATGTGCTAATTATAACATTGTAAAGGTCATACACTCACATAAAAGTATAGACATTGTATTTTAGGACGGTGCACTTTTTAGAATCACTGAAGAATTTAAATTATTTTGTTATGTTGTGTTTTGTTTAGTTATTAAGTTGGATGAGAGATAATCTTATAGGGTGTATCCGGCTGAAGAGATTTCAAACTGGTCTGTTCTATCTCATGACATGTTCAATATTTAAAACAATAATTTGTGAGTCTTGTAAGGTTGTGAATTATCATTCTTATCAGAAATGAGAGTAGGGAGAGTATTA